>NW_021680807.1:143663-156581 GCF_001412515.2 Diachasma alloeum | reverse complement strand
ATTTGGGGGGGGGGGGGTGACGTTAATGCTCACATTTCCGATGACGGTGAGATACCGGAAGAGTTACTGGAAGACACCGATTTATTCAAATTCAGAACTGTCAGCCAAAGGACAGGTGTGCAAGAGGTACTGTTTTACAGAATTTTATGGAAAGTAATAGTTTCTATTGTCTCCATGGTCGTACATCTGGGGACTCGCCCGGAAAAATCGCTTTTTCGGCCTCAACAGGTAGCAGTACTGTAGATCTGATCTGGGTGAACGCCTTCTGCCTTCCCCTAGTCGAAGATTTTGCGGTCATTCTGACCTCAACCCTCTCCGATCATTTCCCTATAAAGGTCTCCCTCTCGTTCCAGCTGGCTTTCTCTGACGCTCCTGTCGAGGAGCCGACTGATCCGTCGACACCGTCAACCACAATTTTAAATTGGGAGGAGGGGAAGGGGGGTCTTTATACCATGGAACTGCTTGTCTCTGGCCGCTCAAAATTTAATTTTATCCACTCACCAGTTGAACAGCAATCCGAAAATTTCAAACTTGCGTTTGTAGAGGCTGCGAGAAAATTTAAGTTAACAAAAAAAACTGGAGGACCTAAATTTAGCGTAGAACGAAAGAATAAAGCATGGTATGATTTAGACTGTAAACTAATGAAAGACGTTGTTGACCAGAGGTTGAAGGATTTCAAGAGCTCAAATTTTGCAGGCGAGTTTGGTCTGCATTACGATGAAGCGAAAAAGAGATATGTAAACCTCACACAATTGAAGTAAAAATTTTTTGAAATAAATCTGCAGAATTCGCTTGCAAATGTGAGAAACTCCGCTGACTTCTGGCTAACAATTAAATGACTCCGTCCATTCCGATATGCCCCGCCCTGTATCTCCCTTGAGGGTTGGTACAAATTCTATCTTGACATAACAGCACCTAGACTCACCTTGAAAATCAATTTTCCCACCTTCACAAACCCACTTTTAGACGCTAGTTTTACCGAGCTAGAGATTGTCAGTAATACCAAAAACTTAAAAAATGGCAAATCGGCTGGTCCGGATTGAATCGCAAATGAATTTATTAAATTTATGCCATCCAATTGGCTTCTATATGTTGAAGTCTTGTTCAATAGGATCTTGGAGGAAGAACGTGTTCCTGACTCCTGGGGGGCCACTGCACTCACAATGATATATAAAAAAGGAGATAAACAGGACCCTTTAAACTACAGGGGGATTGCTTTGTGTAACTGTTTGACGAAACTCTTTACCCAGATTATGAGAACCAGGTTCCAAGGCTGGGCTGAACTTGAGCGGATTCTGGATGAGAGCCAAGCAGGTTTTCGAGCTAAGCGCAGTTGCATGAATTAGATTTTTGTGCTCCAATCCGCGACTCAACTTCAGCTCAGAGTAGGCTCAAGGAAAGTATACAGGGTTTTTGTCGACTACCGTAGAGCCTTTGACTCGGTGCCGAACGCGAAGCTCTGGCCAAAACCACTCAGTCTGGGGGTGACCCCCAAACTTGTAAAAATTATCAAGTCTCTGTACGACGGTGCTACCGCTCAAGTCAAAGTGGGCGGGCAACTCACGGAACCCATCCCTGTTACATCCGGTGTACTTCAAGGCGAATCCTTGAGCCTTCTTCTTTTTATTCTCTACATCTCCGACCTTGAGAAGTTTCTGAGAGAACAGGGTTTTCGGGGTGTCAATATTGATGGTCGCACTGATGTCCTCCTTCTTCTTTACGCGGACTACCTAGTCGTTCTGGTTGAGAGTGAGATAACCTTGAAGAAACTTGCCATTGAAACATAATGCGAGTTGAATGGTCTAACGGTTAATGTCGAAAAAACTAAGGTTATGATTTTCAGGGAGGGGGGATCTGTTAGTCCGACCCTCAAATTTAAATATGGAGCGCAGGATCTCGAAATTGTGTCGTCTTATACCTATCTGGGTATTCCCATCTCCAGCTCGACAATGGGCCTCCTTGCCTCAAGGCAGGCAGTATCCAAGGCTAAGCAAGCGAACGGACTAATTAATATGGAAGGATACTCTCAATTACGTCATCAAAGTTCTCAGAATGCCAGATGAAAGGCTTCCTAAAATCTGCTTTATGAGACTCGTAGGGCTCGCACTGGACCCTAATCCTCTAAAAAACCAAAGTGAGGCCAGAAAATTCAAATGGGCTTTCCGTATCAGAGATTTCCTGGAGACGGTGGACGCCTTGGATCTCTGGGGTAACTTCGATGCCAACATATGGGTAGAGAGGTCCCATGAGATGCTGAATAAGCATAAACAAGTGCTCCTCCGCCGTGATTTGGAAGACTGTGTGTCGATCACCCATAAAATCCCTCTCCCCAGGCTTCTAATCGGAACTCCATCCCCCTACCTACTTCAAAGGTGTCAAATGACTTTTTTGAGGGTGAAGGCCCAAGTACGACTTGCCAATCCATATAACTGCTTGTTCATGTTTCATGGGAAAGTTTTCAAGTTAGACCCTTTCTCTATATGTCCATGCTGCTCACTGTCCACTCCCGAATCTATTCAACACATCATCCAAGTCTGTCCAAGGTATGAGGACCTCCGAATCAAGTTCATATAGCCGCACCTCTCTGCCTTTGATTCTCGAGATTTTATTATATTTCTTGATGATCCTAAGAAAGAAGCCACTAGAGATTTATTCCTGTTCATCTCCAATGCCATGAGGAGCCGGGAACATCTTCTCTCGAGTAAAAACCCCGGTCTGACTCGACCAGAGCAGCTGATTACCAATTTTTCTCCTCGAAAATGATTGTCTTGTGGATAGAAAAGTCCCTGAAGCTTGATGAGACAGTAGAATAAATGCACTTTGAATGTAAATACACTGAATATAAAAAAATAAAAATGGAAAAGAAAAGTTGGTGATGCAAAATAACGGAGACTAAATTTTTGAGTAATGCTGTCATTAGTAATGTCAAGCTATCATTAGTAATCTCTCTGCTCTGTATTATTAAATTTATGTTTAAGAAGAAAAAAATGATAAAAAACATAATAATAAAAATAAATAATGATGCTATGTACCTGTTAAAATTTAAAAATAAATAAATCTAAAACAAATAATAGGAGTAAAGGGAAAACAATAAATCTAATTGTTAGACTAGTGTAGATTCAGCACGATATTCAATTAAATTTTAAGCTCAATGTCATCCTTGACTATAAAAACTATAAAAACAAGTGAATTTAATGTTTTAATACTTGCAACGACTAATCACAGTAACTATTTATGTTTGTTTGTCATTCATCTATTATCATCATTGTAACTTTTGTACTTGGCCAATCCCCTCCTGTCATAGGGAATCTTACCCTTCGAGGCAGTAATAAATAAATAAATAAAATAAAAATACAAAAACTAGATCAAGTTCTGATCGTGCTTCAGGTGGACCTGAAGCGATTTCCACTCGGGATCTTCAATCATCAACTTCATTTCCCAAGCATTTAAGTTGACTGTGATTCTCATGAGTACCTTGCCACAATTCCCGACACCGTCCGGAATTAACAAGAAAACTCATTGAATTCTATTCAATTTGTTCTGGTTGACCAGAGAGAATTAAGAAAAATGAAAGGAGAACAGATGGGCTTCTTGGGACAGGTTTCACCTGAAAGTTGCAAGAAAGGGGATTTCTGGGGACAACCGATGTTGAGTACCTTTGAAAACCTCTTGTAATTTCATCTTCAACTTTTGTTGGCTTCTCCAGTGATCGTTAGAAGTCTCACACTCTGAAAAAGACGGAAAAAAATCACTGCATTGTCAACTCAAGAGAAGAAGAGGTAGGTAATAACTAAATCCAAAAGCCTAAAAGGATTTGAAAACCAGGCAACTTAATATCTTTTTCGCTCTATTCAATTTCACGGCCTTTTTCCGCTCTGAAATGATTGAAAGATCGATTTTTAATTATCGCAACACATGGAAATATGGTGAAAGAATTTGCAAGGGTAATGATTAATGAATTTTTAAGGACTCTTAAAATGAAAACCAGAAAATATTGGGGGACCCATTTGAATACCATCGATGTATCTTGAGTAGCTATTCCAAAAAAAGAAAAAGAGTATGGTTCCCCTTACTTGGGATTCCAAAAGTTTCTTAGCAGCGGATGTATGACTTTTTTTTCTTCTCAACCCTAAAATTAAAAATAAATAAATAGCTAAGATGGCACATGACTTTATTGCATGAAAATAAGAATAAAACTAACGCATGAGGTCGAAGGAGAAAATAATTTTTCAGTCTCATTCTAAAGGGATGGGAGAGATATAAAAGCAGCTTTCAACGCATGGATGATTTATTTGGTTATTTGAATCCGTAAGCGTTGATTAGTATGCTCGTAATGACCTCTGGGAAGTCTCGAACGGAAACAGTATACCCAAAAACTAGCTGATTGATTATTCCAGAGGCAACGAGCCTCCGCCACGATCGGTTGTAACACTGACTTTTCGAATCTTGTCCACGTGACAATTGTAAAGTGAGGGTAATAAAAGTCGGTGGGTTGTACCTATGTCGAACACAACTATAATTGCAATAACATGTGAATATGATGATCGGAAGATGAATATGAGTGGATAGAAAATGATATATTCTGATACATCACTTTATTTTGAGTTTCAGGACAAAATTCTTGAGATATAAACCTGGAAAAACAATAACAAACGTGTTTGTAAAACAAATTTTGTTTGGTTCGTAATGGGAAGTGGGAACTTTTGAAAAATATAATACAAAGAAATATTGTGAAATTCTCAACAAAAAAGGGAACAATGAAATACATCGAAGGCTTCGCCCACTTTTGAATTGCCTTCAAGATGAACCTTCATATTATCAGGTTTTATAGGAACAATTAATATAAATGAAAAAAAAAAACAAGTGGGGAATTGCTCCTGTCTTCCGTGTAGTACAGTTAATAGTTATTTTTGCTAATAAATTAGCAATATGCTTGCGAATAGTCATTTCGCTTATTTTTTCCATTGTATATTATTCATAGCCTATTTGATTTTCTTGAATTGAATTAATTTTTCCCATTCGACACCTATTCTCTTTTGCAATTTCTCTCTGGGTTTTTTGAAAAGAATACGGGTTATGAGCCCCAGATAACTAAAATCTCAATTTCCTCTAACTGATATTTCAGTTGTTCATAACAGGTTTGCATATGTTCTCTCCTGTCATGCTTAATTTTTCATAAAATTATAAAATATATATTTATATCATGAGTTTATTCATTCAAGTGAGATCGAAATAATTCTTTTCAATGACAATTGAATCAATTTGAACCTTTTTCTTCTATTCGAATAATTAGTGACAGTGAATTTTCCACATTGATGACAATTGTTATTTCATCGTTCTTTGATTGTTTTATCAAAAAATATTTCAACTATTTGAAAATTTCGATGAAATATTATTCGGAATATTTCATTTACACATAATTGAATGCATTCGAAACATCACATTTAAAGGAACCATGAGAAAGCTAACTTTCAGGGAAATGTATGAAAAATTCGAAATTTCCAAAAATTATCCTAAAAATCAACTTAACTAAGACAGTTATCGTAACCATCCTTCAACTTTGCCATAGTCGCATTGAAATAAACATATTAAGAGGGCAGGAGAGTAAAAAAAACTACCGAAATGCGAGCAAATCTGAGCTCCATAAATTTTCTTCGTTTGGTGAGTTCGGAGGAATCAAAAGTTATCACCACCAAATCCTTAGCACCACGAAAGTGTTATGGAACTAGTTGAGGGTGATCTGAGGAGGATAAATAATTTTTAAAAATGTTCAAAAGTACGAGGTGACTGACAGCTGTGAGCGCCGCCATCTTGGAAATTCCACGGAGTCCGAAGAGGGGGTATCCAAGCATCATGGCGACTCCCAGACCTGTCAACCACCTCGTATTTTTAATGATTTATTAAAAATATTTATTCTCCTCAGACCATCCTCAACTTGGTTCATAACACTTTCGTGGTGCTAAGGATATAATGGTGAAAACCCTTGAGCCTCGGAATTCACCAAACGAGGAGAATTTGTGGAGCTCAGATTTACCCGCATTTCGGCATTTTTTTTATCCTCCTACCCTCTTAAGCTATCATTGAATTCATTTGAAACGCAATATCCAGAGATGTCTGCGGAATTCTGATTTTCGAAAAATACGAAATTTTGGGAAAATTCCACAGAAATCAAAATAACGGGTATTGCTGTCGCTTTCATCTTCGATCTCGGTCAAAAGGTCATCTCAACGAATTGTTTAAGCCGTCATTCAATGAATTTAGAATATTTTTCTAAATTCGCGGATCAGAAAATGGAGAATTATATTGATACTAGACAATGAGTTGAAAAACTCCGCGCCAAGAACGTTGGTCCTCCTTCTACAAATTTTTTATTTCATCAAGAATTTTTTTAAAATCCTCATTCGATTTGAAACAATTTCTCTTATATAAATCTGATTGTGCACTATTATCGTTTATTCGACATTGCTGACTTGGCCTTCTTTTTCATTTCTTTGTATTTTTCAAAAATTTCTACTTCCCAGTAAGAACCAAACAAAACTTTTTCTTGGCGCAGTTTTTTTTACAAAAACATTTGTTTTTGTTTTTAGGGAGATTTCAGTTTTTTTTCAAAATAAAAAAGGAATCGTTTTTATATGCTGTAAATTTTGTCATTTTCAATTCAATTCGGCTCATTCATTTTTCACACGATAAATCATCTTTCCAATTAACAATCGAAGTAAAACAAATAGTTCTATTCCACAGTCGTTATTTACACCATCTTTTAATTATTTATTCAAGATTTTCCGACTGAATTTGCTTCTTCGAGAATTCATTTGTGCACGGAACTCGATTGAAAAATATCTGTGGAATTCATCATTCATGCACCATATTCAATTTGTAAATTCCCGGGCTTCCCTCCTTGGTGCGTGTGTTTGTATTGAACTGCTACCAACTCTGTAACAAAAAAATGATAGGAGTTCATGTGAAATGCGGGAATGTGCATATGAACCCGTTGCTATGAGGGTATTTTTTAAAATATTGCTTCGAACAAAAAAATTGTTACATCAATGAGAAGCTTGTGACCAATTTATATAATGTAACTAAGAGTATTTTTCATGTAGCTCGTCACGTTTGTATTTTATTTAATGGATATGATTCGGAGGTAGTGGAGCGGGTAGTTGCTTCATGTATAGATACACGGCAGCAATCGCCCTGATGTTTTGTACAATCAGAGTCAAAACTTTTCTTGGCCGATACGCTGCCGCGTATCTCGATTTCCCTCCCGCTTCGCGGGAGGGAACTCTGACTTTGCGCCTACGCCGAGGCGGAAAATCGCGTTCTAACCACGGGAAGTAAAATAAAGGACCCTCAGCCGCGTGCTTACCAACCTCGCCTTCGGCTCGGCTGGTAATTGCACTGGCGGCTGAGGATCCTTTATTTTCCCTCCCTAGGTTAGAAATATACTATTGCGCCCGTCGGGACGGAATATACTATTTTCAATTTTTTAAAAATGAAATACACCAAATGTAATAAAATATAATAAAAATACACATTTGTATTATTTCATGCGTTTTGGAATCAAGAGGAATATATTTATTCTACTCTTCAACTGAGCTAGAGGAAAGATGAGAATTTGGAAAGGTGAGAAATGAAATCCAGTTCAATAAAACGCGAGTTATGTTTTAACAAATTAATAAAAATACACCTCACACATAAGTTGTAAGAAAATTAATAAGAATAAAAATTTCAATGGGGGTCTTATTGCGTATCAGGCTCTTGTTTAACCCAGCGTTCAATTTGTATCGGTTTCCCTAATAACCTTTCCTGCTAATCGAAAATTTCAACTTTTGATACATAAAATGTATTAAATTCATTCATTCGTGGGATAATTACTGCGACTAAGGACTGACTTTAATGGAAGCAAAAATATTCGCCATTTTATCGATGTTTTGTGGTAAAAATTGCAGGTAAAAAAAAGTATGTTTTTGAGATGGTCATTATAATCACTTGCTTCGCTCA
Organism: Diachasma alloeum; assembly: GCF_001412515.2. Lineage (NCBI taxonomy): Eukaryota > Metazoa > Arthropoda > Insecta > Hymenoptera > Braconidae > Diachasma > Diachasma alloeum. The sequence continues at coordinate 148,583 of NW_021680807.1, read as the reverse complement.
ATTAAATCGTGAACAGTCGCAAAGTTCAATATTACGCAGCGCATTCATTAGCTAATTGCGTTGGCTTTTTATTGGATTTCATTCGAAATTCTATAGTCTATTACATCCACATTATTATGAAAATATCTCCAAAAATGGCAGACGAATGCTATCAAAATATGAAATAATTTTTTAAATGTAGGATGAATCACAAAATCATGTTCGTAAGTTACTCGATCCCATGTTACTCTCCTTTACCGTTGACGTAAAAATGAATGTAACTCCTTGTAAGAAGTGTCTAAGATATGACTGATGAACTTCAACTATCTTTCTATATTATAATAATCTAAATCGTCTTCGGGCGATAAAAAAATTAAGGCGCAAAATAGAAACTCAAAACCAAGGGTCAAAAGAAGGATCATGAGGGGATCATCTCGGGGTCTGAAGACGTTTGTTGGAGTCTTTTTCTAAAAATAGGCCAATCGCTCCCAGTCGGTCGTACCCTACCAACTGTCCGTGTAGAAATCTGTCCGTTGTGACGATGTTCACTTGAAACCCGAATTCATTATTAAAAGAAAAATATTATTAAAGCAAATTAATGGATTATTTAAATGAGAGAACATACTTACTCTCTCGTTCTTTTAGCCATATATCTCCGGGAGTTTGTAAATATTAGTAAATAAATTATCCCGGATTCAATGGAGTGAAAGCTGGCAGGGGAAGTGTCAGTAAATCCCACGTTTTCCATCAATTGAGGAGGGAAAAAGAGCTGCGACTTTACTGAATGCGTTCCGTATATCACGGAAGGGATATCCGTCCAGGATATCACGGCAGTGGGGAACTTGAAGGACCAATAAAGGTGTCTATGAAGCCAAGAAGTGGCCCATAGATGCGTCTTGAAGAGAGTTGTTGCTGTCGTGTCGTTGACAGGAGTCATCCAGGATCCAAAAGGAGATTGGAATATTTTGGATCCGTGAAGAGACTAGGGTATATTTCCGTAAGAATCTGGAGAGAGAGAAAGAAAGAAAGAGAGAGAGAGAGAGAGAGAGAGAGAGAGCCGGAAAGAATAATTCAGAACTTGGAGAAAAAGTGGACTCACGTCGTCAATGTTTTGACGGGAGAGGTTTTGTCGCCGGATGCAAGAGCTAGTGGCATTTGGAGGCTTCGCAAAGATGGAGCCGCAAGGACAGTAGGTATGCTAAGCGGGTTCTGGCTCACAGTTCCCCGATCCGCCACCAGGCGGCGCTACAGGTCATGGAAGGTTCGAGAATGATGACGTCATCGATGACTCGTGTGGTGGGGGACCCCCCTAAATCGTGTGAGACTTGTATGAAATCGGATATTGGCGCCAGGATGTTTTGAGATTGGTGGCGCCACAATCGATCGAAGTTTCGAGATGTATGACGTCATCGATGACTCGTCGACTCGTGTGGTGGGGGGAATCCCTCTAAGACCTGTTGGGACTTGTATGAAATATCATGACCTGTTGAAACTTGCATGAAATTGGATATTGGCGCCACAAGCTGTAGAAGGTTCGAAACGATGACGTTATCGATGAGTCATCGACTCGCATGGTGGGAGAACCGTCCTGGTGGGACTTGTATGAAATATAATACCATGAAAATCTGTGAACACATGGATAAAATTGAATATTGCCGCCACAATCGCCGAAATTTCGAGATGAATGACGTCATCGATGAGTCACTCGGGCTGACTCATCTTCTGGATCAAAACTACGCCACCAGGTGGCAGCACGGTCGGGGGAGAATGTTCTCGAAGGATGCCGTCATCCTGAACATTCGAGAACCAGGTGGCAGCAAGGTCGGGGGGAATGTTCTCGAAGGATGGTGTCATCCTGAACATTCGAGAACCAGGTGGCAGCACGGTCGGGGGAATGTTCTCGAAGGATGACATCATCATGAATATGTGGGGATGACTCATGGTTATGCGGGGTGGGGATATCTCATAATTCCTGCTGAGACTTGTGCTTGATGGAATATGTAGTGGGGGTAAGTCGTTATTCTTGTTCGCTATATAGGATATAATATGTGTTCAATAGGTTTCAAATATGTTTCAAATGTTTTCAATATGTTTCAAACATGTTTCAAATGTTTTCAATATGTTTTAAACATGTTTCAAATGTTTTCAAAAAAGTTTCGAAAATGTTTCAAAAATGTTTCAAGTGTTTTCAGAATGTTTCAAACAAGTTTCAAATCTTTTCAAAATGTTTTAAAGAAGTTTCAAACAGTCTTGTGAATTTTTCAAACAATCATTCACTCAACCACCACCAGGTGGCACCACCATCATTAGTGAGTCATTGATGACTCATCAGCTCGCGCATGGTGGGGATACCTCCTGATTCCTATTGGAACTTTCATGAAACATAATACCATGATGAATCATCATGTAATAGGAGGAAGATATCAATTATTTCTTTCTCGATTGATCTCGAACATTCTCCAAGGCTCTCAAATGTTCTGAGATAAGTCATAAGCTACCATTAGGGTGGGGGATCCCTATATAATGCGTACCATCTGCACAGTCCACATTCAATGCGAGTCACAGTTCTGTTAGTTAAACCTCACAACGTACAGTGATAGAACGAGTGGCAATGTCTTACCGCGCCACTAGGCGGCGCCACCGTCGCGGAACGTTCGAGAAGGATGACGTCATGGATGAGTCATCGACTCGCATGGTGGCGGAACCGTCCTGGTGGGACTTGTATGAAATATAATACCATGAAAACCTGTGAACACATGGGTAAAATTGAATATTGCCGCCACAATCGCGGAAATTTCGAGATGAATGACGTCGTCGATGAGTCACTTAGGTTGATGACTCATTTACTTGCACGGTGGGGGAACTCCCCATAAGTCCTAAACATATGCAAATATTTAACAACATTTGCAAACATTTTGGAAACATTTGACAATATTTGAAAATGTTTGGCAAGATTTGCAAACATTCTGCAAACTTTTGCAAACATTTGACAATGTTTACAACATTTTGCAAACATTTGCAAACATTTGACAACATTTGACAATGTTTGCAAACATTTGCACACATTCTTCAAACATTTGAAAATATTGGACAACATTTACAGACATATGCAAACACGTGCAAATATGTGAAAGCAATGGTCGAATATTTTCAAGATGAATGATATGGGTGAGTCACTCAGACTGATAACTCATCGATGTGCGAAGTGGGGGTTTCCCGTAAGTCCTGCTGAGACTTGTACATTCGAGAAGGATGTCCCTTAGTCCAGTTGGGACTTGTATGAAATATATTGACCGGTCAAAACTTGTATGAAATTGGATATTGACGCCACAATCACGGAACTTTCGAGATGGATGACGTAATGGATGAGTCATCGGTTCGTGGGGTGGGGGTGACAGTTGAGTCCTGTTGAGACTTGCATGAAATAGGATACTCGATTAGTCTCGAATATTCTCGACGGTTCCTGACTGTTCCATTATGAATCATCCATTGGGAGTTGGAGTGGGGATAACTCGCGTACTCTGCACGATACACACTCAATACAAACTCAAGTTCAGTTTATTGCATCTCAACTCGTAGCGTGAAGTTTAACTCATAGTTTTTGAAATTGTTATAATATAATTTTCAATAGTTTTACAATTCTTGCAAATTTGCTATTACTCAGATTGCTCGAGATCATGATCGTGTCAGACGTCGAATAAGTTCATGTGAAGAAACATTGAACCCTATATTATCAAAACAACATAGACAAACGCCTTTTGAAACTCGTTTCACATAGTTCTAAGTTATGTTCTATGAGAAGAGGATGTATATAATAATAAGATCAGCTCAGTTCTACCGTATTGTTTCACGGAAGATGATGTAGTGTCTCACGGAAGGAAATCGCTCGAAATCATGATCTTAAACGTTGAATAAGTTTTCATGAAAGAATATTGAATGCTATATTATCAGAAAAATATAGACGGAATACATTTAATACTCATTTTAAGATAACTGTATGATAATTGTATGAAAAGAAGTATAAATAAAACAATAAAAATGCTTCGTTAAATGTTGAAAAAGTTTATTCATTTATTCAAATGTGTACGTTATTAGCATTACTATTATTATTATGAGAAACAAACTGAGAAAATATATATATATATATATATAATTGCACAAGTGCTTCGAAATAACCCCAAGTTAGAGTATCTGTTGTATGGAGTGAAATCATACGTTTAACATCTTCCCAACTCAAAACGATCTGCTGACGATTTGCTAGCAGATTGTGTGCACCTCATTTTTGTTGATCTGGATTCAATACTGATTCCTGATAATGTGCTCATTACCAAAAAGACAATTTTTATAATCATTGAATGTGCTTTTCCTGAGTGTAGCACCTTTAACACCTTCAGGTTTCTTCCTAGCTTTTTCATCATTCAACATCCTAAATGCATATGTTTTGGCTGGTAGACCTACAAATTCAACCGTAATTCAACCATTATTCTCGTCCTTCATGAATCCTAATACTTTCTTGTTTGCGAGCGGCATTCTATACTCATTATTCTCTTTATAGTCAGATGCATCGAACATGTGGGTCTTGTTTTATAGACTCATAGATATTTGGTACGTGAAACAGATAGAGTAAGCTATCTGCATCGGTATATATGAGTTTTGCTGAATCCTCAAATTCACACTTAACGTAGATCTGATAGAAGTTATATGTAATCGTTTTTGATAAATCGAGGATCATAAATCCAATATGGATAGGTTTCTTGAAATATACGGATGTTCCATTCATTCATTATCATCAAACACCATACAGCTGTGGAAATTGGATTTTGCTATCAATGCTTTTGTTCCATATGTTGAATTTCAAAACAAGATGAATATGCTTTAGTTTTATACCAAGAGCTGTGTATTGCTTCAAGTTTACGTAATGTATCACATACTTTTCTTTCG
>NW_021680807.1:139184-143049 GCF_001412515.2 Diachasma alloeum | reverse complement strand
AATTTTTTTATATGGATCCTTGGTTGAATTCGCAATTTCCTCACCAACAACTAGATTCACTAGAAGCTATCATGTATACTCTCACAAAAACGCTTTTTTCCACTCGTATAGTTTATTTTGAGTTCGAAATATTTGACAGGACAATTGAAGTTAATAGTTTTGGGTGAGACTGTCCACAACGGTTCGCAATAGTCTAAGTCTTTAAATGCAAGAGAAGTCACGCCTCTCGGTTAAGGAAATTTGATTCCCGGATAATTCCAATTGTTTGTAGCCTACTATTAATTCGGCAACTATTCAGCATGATTTCGATACTGCGAATTATTGTTTTGTTTTGAAGGATTGAAAAATCCGCCGATTAAGAGAACTATTTCGACCAGAATTATTACTGCTCCGTCGCTGCTTCAAAACTGATTAATTTTGATTTTTCTGGAGTTTTTATTGGTTTTTACGAGCCACTTGACTCGTGAGGGCTCCAACGAGTAAATTTTTAATTAGTAGAAAATGTATGATTTTTCCCACTTTTAAATCGTCTTCAGAAAAGTAGTTCATTCGGCTTTTGTGGTTTTTGTTTCATTGTTTCTCAAAAATTCCTCCATCTGCGAATTTTGATATTGAGAAATGGTGGCATGTTGGGTGAGACATTTCATTATCGACGCTCTCAATTCCATTATTTTTGGATTCATTGATTTTAACTGATGAAATGTTTCGTCAATTATTTGACTTATTAATTTGCATTATGTCTATATATTTATTATTTTTCATTTAATTTTGCTACGAAAATTCTGGACATCACACATGGGTAGTAGTCGTGAGAGATTAGCGAATTAACTTGATAATGATCCTAAAGAAATAACAAGACAATATCAACCTGATTCTACTAAATTCAATCTGTCGAGTAGAAAGGTGGTATTTCCCTTTGAATATGTGTGGACGTTCACATGAAAAAGGATTCTAGTTTCCGAGATATTCACGTTTTTGTCTCGGCAACTGCCATTTGCACCAATGTTAAATTGTTTTTCCATCTTCTCCAACGACGTCATTTTCGACCCCATGAAGATAATTTTGTGCACAAAATGTGCGCAATATTATCAATATTATCAGAGTATACATAACATTATTTCGACAAAGTGGTCCCTTTTCATGCGGACGTCCCCATGTGCCCGAGTGGAAATTCTGTTCAGGTCTTGATCAGAAACTGATCAAGTCCGATCCGAAATTCTGATCAGGCGTGTTACGCCTCTGCCTTAGGTTTTTCCACTAGGGTGGATGATTGCGGTAAATTGGATGAAACCGAATTGCCTGGAAAAGAAGGGTTTCACTCTCAACTGACTGATGAGCAGATATCTGATCAAGATGATCAACATGCTCTTAATGTTTGGAGTGCATTCAATATCAAAACTTTGAGGGAGTATTCAGATCTCTACCTACAAACTAATCTCTTATTGTTAGTTTGGACTTTTCAAATTTTCCGTCGTAATTGTTTTACACTTATGAATTAAACCCTTTGCATTATTATACAACACATAGATTAGCCTTTGATGCTATGCTGAAATATACAGAGGTGAATTTAGAGCTTTTTACACATCCAGAAATGATATTATTCATTGAAAAAGGTATCAGAGGTGGAATATCACAATGTTCAAACACATATGCCCATACTAATAATCTATTCAGGGGTGAGAAATGTTATGATCCCTCGTCAGAAACATCATATTTGATGTATTATGATGTGAACAATGTATATGGGGCCGCTATGAGTATCAGTTTGCCATGTGATTCATTTAAATGGGCTGCAACTGGTTCTGTAGACATTTTAATTGCTGCAGATGATTCTCCAGTCGGATATATCCTTGAAGTCGATTTGGAATATCGTCAAGAATTGCATGAACTATATAAAGATTTTCCGCTCTGTCCCGAATATTTCATCTTTCCAGAGAGCAAACTTACTAAATTAGCGACCACCCTCTTCCCGAAAGAAAAGTATGTGATACATTACGTAAACTTGAAGCAATACACAGCTCTTGGTATAAAACTAAAGCATATTCATNAATGTATATGGGGCCGCTATGAGTATCAATTTGCCATGTGATTCATTTAAATGGGCTGCAACTGGTTCTGTAGACATTTTAATTGCTGCAGATGATTCTCCAGTCGGATATATCCTTGAAGTCGATTTGGAATATCGTCAAGAATTGCACACCTATATAAAGATTTTCCGCTCTGTCCCGAATATTTCATCTTTCCAGAGAGCAAACTTACTAAATTAGCGACCACCCTCTTCCCGAAAGAAAAGTATGTGATACATTACGTAAACTTGAAGCAATACACAGCTCTTGGTATAAAACTAAAACATATTCATCCTGTTTTGAAATTCTACATATGGAACAAAAGCATTGATAGCAAAATCCAATTTCCATAGCTGTATGGTGTTTGATCCCCCTCTACTGGGTTCCCACTTTGTCGTAGTGAGGGGGCTCGGTCGCGGGCGGTGGAGGTCTTAAGGGATCATTCTGGTTTAAAATTTTTCAAAAATCGATTTTTTTTTCATTTTCGGAAAGGATACACATTCAAAAGTATTGTGTAAAATTTTTAGAATATTTGGAGATGTCTAACTATGACTAACTCGGACATTTTCTTGACCGCGGGACGCAACTGACCTGCAGCCCTCTTACTACCTGTGCGCGCTCGGCCGACTCGTCTCTTGTCTAATCCGCTTTCTGTTTCCATTCATTCAAACAGCTGCTCAGTTCGGTTTTCGTTAGATTTTTGAGAAGCGGTCATACACAAAACAATAACGAAAGTTTCAACAAATGTGTTTGGAGTATGGCACCTAAACATATATTCAATGGTAAAAAAATCGTCGAAATTGCATGCAAAGTGGCAGCCTGCATTTTCAACGAAGGATTCACTCCGATTTTAAAAATAATGGACGTTATGGGCGTAAAACTTGGACCGACTTCCGTCAATTTTGCCGAAGACCGCGATAAAAAGCGCGTGAAATTGGCTAATCGACGCAGCTCCCAGTCTTCCAAAGAGGCCAGAACTGAGCAAAAGAAGGCTAGACTGGAAGAAAATGAAAATTTTGAGCAGGCTGAAGGCATTTTGTACGGTGCAGGCATTGCAGATTAAGTGAAGGTAAGATTTTTTCATGATTTTTCACTAAAAAAATCTTTAAACGCGTTTTTCTCAAAANCTAATTGTCCTTTTTTTTAAGTGTCTAAACCAGAATGATCCCTTAAGGACTACCGCTGCCCGCGGTCGCTAAGAGGAGTCCACCCAATCCATGTGTGTGAGCGGCGTAAGCCATGGCCTCGGCCATACCGTGCCTAAGGATGCGTGGCACAGGGGGAGCTGTGTCGCTAACGGTGCCTCTCAGAAACCTGGGCGATCTCTGAGAGTAGTCTTGGGTGTAACCCACCCGAGACAAGCCAAGCCCTGGGCAATCGCGGCAATGCACCAGGTGAAAACGCTTAACCGCGGTACTCGTGGGACTAAAATGGAAACCAATTTAAAAAATCTTAATATTGAAAAAGCAACTTCGGGTGGGGCCAGCGATGGCGAACACACGAAGTCTGACAAGGCTGACCAGTCTGGTACCGATGTGAATCGGGTCAGACTGAGTGGAGCCGAGAGAAGACGTCGCAAGAGAGCGAAGCTGCATCAAACCTCGGGGGCGATTGCAACCTTGACGGATGCAGCAGCGAAGGTCGATGAGGGGAGAGGGGAGGGGGCTACGAGGAAGGCAATAAAACGCCTTTCATCAGAGCGTACTACGCCAAGCCCCTCAGTCAGACCGAAAGAAAAGAGAATGAGAACGCAGGATCAGGGCACATATGCTCAGAACACTACGAGCTCATTCAAGTTT
>NW_021680807.1:69199-137272 GCF_001412515.2 Diachasma alloeum | reverse complement strand
ATCATTTCCAGCGGGATCATGTCAGGCGTTGGGAGAAAGTTGCGACCTGCAGACAAGCGAAACTGCTTATGAGAGGGCAACTAAGAGTTAGGACCAGAAAGCTTCTGGAGTTGCACAGAGGGGATCTGAGGGTAGCAGTAGGGCTCCTTACGGGTCATACAGCTCTCAGAGCTCATCTGTTCAAGATGAAACTTGCAGAACAAGAAGACTGCAGACTGTGCGGAGGCGATAAGGAGGGCGTCATCCACATTTTATGTGAATGCCCCCTATTAGCACTCCGTCGCTATAAAATCTGGGGCCAGGCTTTCCTGAAACCAGAGGACTTACAACAAGCGGCTGTCACCAGCCTTATTAGCCTAGTGAGAAACACAGGGCTGGGGCTGTGTTACTGACCGAAACTAAGGCGGAAGTTACAAAACATCGTATGATTTAGGTGACTCTGGGCGCTTTAAGTGACCAGCCGCACTTTTTCTATTCTATTCTATGGTGTTTGATGATAATGAATGAATGGAACATCCTTATATTTCAAGAAACCTATCCATATTACATTTATGATCCTCGATTTATCAAAAACGATTACATATAACTTCTATCAGAACTACGTTAAGTGTGAATTTGAAGATTCAGCAAAACTCATATATACCGATGCAGATAGCTTACTCTATCTGTTTCAAGTACCAAATATCTATGAGTCTATAAAACAAGACNCGTTAAGTGTGAATTTGAAGATTCAGCAAAACTCATATATACCGATGCAGATAGCTTACTCTATCTGTTTCAAGTACCAAATATCCATGAGTCTATAAAACAAGACCCACATGTTCGATGCATCTGACTATAAAGAGAATAATGAGTATAGAATGCCGCTCGCAAACAAGATAGTATTAGGACTCATGAAGGACGAGAATAATGGTCGAATGACGGTTGAATTTGTAGGACTACCAGCCAAAACATATGCATTTAGGATGTTGAATGATGAAAAAGCTAGGAAGAGACCTGAAGGTGTTAAAGCTGCTACAATCAGGAAAAGCACATTCAATGATTATAAAAATTGTCTTTTTGGTAATGAGCACATTATCAGGAATCAGTATTGAATCCAGATCAACAAAAATGAGGTGCACACAATCTGCTAGCAGATCGTCAGCAGATCGTTTTGAGTTGGGAAGATGTTAAACGTATGATTTCACGCCATACAACAGATACTCTAACTTGGGGTTATTTCGAAGCACTTGTGTAATTATATATATACATATATATATATATATTCTCAGATTGTTTCTTATAATAATAATAGTAATGCTAATAACGTACCCATTTGAATAAATGAATAAACTTTTTCAACATTTAACGAAGCGTTTTTATTGTTTTATTTATACTTGTTTTCTTACAAAATTGGGTGGTGCCAGATGGTATGACCGTTGTGGTCTTTTACCTACCCGTCCCAGTAGCTACGCGGTACCCCAGCCTAATTCCCTACTCGCACTTGCCTCTAAGCTAACTTATATCTAACTCCACATAACTAACTCCACACGCACTGGGTTCGTTTTCCGGCGATGAAAAAATCTTTCATCACCGGGANCGCACTGGGTTCGCTTTCCGGCGATGAAAAAATCTTTCATCACCGGGACTCGAACTTGCGCTACTGGGACGCTTTGGTTTATAGGGCCAGCACGCTGACGACGAGCCCAAAGACGTCCTCTTGTTTTCTTACAATTATCATACAGTTATCTTAAAATAAGTATTAAATATGTTCCATCTATATTCTTCTGATAATATAGCATTCAATATTCTTTCATGAAAACTTATTCAACGTTTAAGATCATGATTTCGAGCGATTTTCTTCCGTGAGACACTACATCATCTTCCGTGAGACAATACGGTGGAACTCAGCTGATCTTATTATTATATACATCCTCTTCTCATAAAACATAACTTAGAACTATGTGAAAAGATTTTCAAAAGGCGTTTGTCTATGTTGTTTTGATAATATAGAGTTCAATATTTCTTCACATGAACTTATTCGACGTCTGAAACGACCATGATCTCGAGCAATCTGAGTAATAGCAAATTTGGAAGAATTGTAAAACTATTGAAAACGATATTATAACAATTTCAAAAATTATGAGTTAAACTTCACGCTACGCGTTGAGATGCAGTAAACTGAACTTGACTTTGTATTGAGTGTGTATTAGGATGGCTCATATGTAAAAAAAAATGAATTTCATAATTTTCGTGTTTGATAAAGATAACCAATGACATGAAAAGTACATGTGAATTTTTTCAAAATTTTTGAATCATTTTTCAAGTTTGCGCCGTGTAGTTTGATTTCTTATGGACTTTTACACGCATCGTAGAGATCGAATGTGTCAATAATTTTTTAAAGACCCAATTATTACATCCCTCGGTGTTTCCCCTCCGTGAACCGTTTAGAGGGAGGTTTAAGAACAGAATTAATTTTTGTCTCAACAGAAAACTTATTACTTATCAAAATGAAAATCTTCATTTCTAGTCAATTCAGTGATTTTTAGACGCATCTAGCACGCTGGGTATCTGGCCGTTTTTCATCCCGATTCGGTTGATGGATTATGGAACTATCTGACAATAATTCAAAGAAAAAAATTGTCTTCCCCACCAATCAAATTCTGAAAAAAATGCGAACAACGTGTCCGGCTCATGCGGTGGTTTTACAACCGTCGTAAACACAGAAATTGAGCCTAGGCAAAAAATTTGACCTGCCGAACTAACCTGCGCTGGAAAGGGACTGAACTCGCATCGTAGAGCTGCTTTAAAATTTAGCTAAAATTTTGTATATAGTTTTCATGTTTTCGGATGATGCATTCATGAAAAAACGATAAGAACAGAGGAAAACCTTCTATGATGACTGTAGTGCGTCAGTAATACGCTTCAGGCGGCAGAAGGGGGCAAGGAAAATCCACGATAATGTCAGGGAGTGGTGAAAGAGGGGATTCCATTCATTAGGCCAGAAAAATTGTTCTTCAATATTTCATGTATCAAGTTTTTAATAACTTCTTTTTCTTCGGTTTTTTGTATTTTTTACTCTTTGATTATTTTTGATATATTGAGAATTTTATATTTCCCATATATTTGAAAGAAGTGTCAACTACATTTTTAACAAAAAAGGCATTAGACAAACCTAACTTAATCCGAAGAAATCCTGGGAGCGTTTATTCAACTCAGAAGGTTAATTATGCTTATTTCCTTCAACTCTATTTTATATTATTATTTTTCGAAACATTTTAATTAATTTCATACATCCTTCAGATTGAAAAAATATATTTTGCCCATGAGGACTATCCAATTCTCAATATATCGAGAATAATCAAAGACTAAAGAATACAAAAAAAAACAATTACCTAGGTGACACACTCGAACCCTCACTCGGAGCCATACTTACTACCTGACACGGGCGTATCATTGAGGATATTTAACTTCTACCCAAGTTTTATGATCTCTACTGCCAGTAGGTCAAAAATGTCAGTCAAACTTTAAACACACGGTGCAACCATCAAAATGCAGTTTAAAAATATGAAAAAATTCACAGGGGTATTTTATTAACTGAAGAATCATTTTTTGAGACAAAATCGGAAATATTCAGGAATACCCGTAAAATGAGGCACCCTAGTGTGTATCGTGCAGAGTACGCGAGTTATCCCCACTCCAACTCCCAGTGGATGATTCATCATGGAACAGTCGGGAACCATCGAGAATATTCGAGACCAATCGAGTATCCTATTTCATGCAAGTCTCAACAGGACTCAACCGTCACCCCCACCCCACGAACCAATGACTCATCCATTACGTCATCCATCTCGAAAGTTCCGTGATTGTAGCGTCAATATCCAATTTCATACAAGTTTTGACCGGTCAATATGTTTCATACAAGTCCCAACAGGACTAAGGGACATCCTTCTTGAATGTATAAGTCTCAGCAGGACTTACGAGAAATCCCCACTTCGCACATCGATGAGTTATCAGTCTGAGTGACTCACCCATATCATTCATCTTGAAAATATTCGACCGTTGCTTTCACATATTTGCACGTGTTTGCATGTTTGTAAATGTTGTCCAATATTTTCAAATGTTTGAAGAATGTGTACAAATGTTTGCAAACGTTGTCAAATGTTGTCAAATGTTTGCAAAATGTTGTAAACGTTGTCAAATGTTTGCAAATGTTTGCAGAATGTTTGCAAATGTTGCCAAATATTTTCAAATATTGTCAAATGTTTCCAAAATGTTTGCAAATGTTGTGAAATATTTGCACATGTTTAGGACTTACGGGGAGTTCCCCCACCGTGCAAGTAAATGAGTTATCAGCCTAAGTGACTCATCGACGACGTCATTCATCTCGAAATTTCCGCGATTGTNATGTTGTAAACGTTGTCAAATGTTTGCAAATGTTTGCAGAATGTTTGCAAATGTTGCCAAATATTTTCAAATATTGTCAAATGTTTCCAAAATGTTTGCAAATGTTGTGAAATATTTGCACATGTTTAGGACTTACGGGGAGTTCCCCCACCGTGCAAGTAAATGAGTTATCAGCCTAAGTGACTCATCGACGACGTCATTCATCTCGAAATTTCCGCGATTGTGGCGGCAATATTCAATTTTACCCATGTGTTCACAGGTTTTCATGGTATTATATTTCATACAAGTCCCACCAGGACGGTTCCCCCACCATGCGAGTCGATGACTCGTCCATGACGTCATCCTTCTCGAACGTTCCGCGACGGTGGCGCCACCTAGTGGCGGGGTAAGACATTGCCACTCGTTCTATCGCTGTACATTGTGAGGTTTAACTAACAGAACTGTGACTCGAATTGAATGTGGACTGTGCAGATGGTACACGTTATATAGGGATCCCCCACCCTGATGGTAGCTTATGACTTATCTCAGAACATTTGAGAGCCTTGGAGAATGTTCGAGATCAATCGAGAAAGAAATAATTGATATCTTCCTCCAATTACATGATGATTCATTATGGTATTATATTTCATGCAAGTTCCAACAGGAATCAGGAGGTACCCCCACCATGCGCGAGTTGATGAGTCATCAATGACTCACTAATGATGGTGGTGCCACCTGGTGGTGGTTGACTGAATGATTGTTTGAAAAATTCACAAGACTGTTTGAAACTTCTTTAAAACATTTTGAAAAGATTTGAAACTTGTTTGAAACATTTTGAAAACACTTGAAACATTTTCGAAACTTTTTTGACCACATTTGAAACATGTTTGAAACCTATTGAAAACATTTGAAACATGTTTGAAACATATTGAAAACATATTATATCCTATATAGCGAACAAGAATAACGACTTATCCCCAGTACATATTACATCAAGCACAAGTCTCAACAGGAATTATGAGATATCTCCGCCCCGCATAACAATGAGTCATCCCCAGATATTCATGATGATGTCATCCTTCGAGAACATTCCCCCGACCGTGCTGCCACCTGGTTCTCGAATGTTTAGGATGACATCATCCTTCGAGAACATTCTCCCCCGACCGTGCTGCCACCTGGTGGCGTAGTTTTGGTCCAGAAGATGAGTCATCAGCCCGAGTGACTCATCGATGACGTCATTCATCTCGAAATTTCGGCGATTGTGGCGGCAATATTCAATTTTATCCATGTGTTCACAGGTTTTCATAGTATTATATTTCATATAAGTACCACCAGGACGGTTCTCCCACCATGCGAGTCGATGTCTCATCGATAACGTCAACCGTTTCAAACCTTCTACAGCTTGTGGCGCCAATATCCAATTTCATGCAAGTTTCAACAGGTCATTATATTTCATACAAGTCCCAACAGGTCTTAGAGGGATTCCCCCCACCACACGAGTCGATGAGTCATCGATGACGTCATACATCTCAAAACATCTATCGATTGTGGCGCCACCAATCTTAAAACATCCTGGCGCCAATATCCGATTTCATACAAGTCCCACACGACTTAGGGGGGTCCCCCACCACCCGAGTCATCGATGACGTCATCATTCTCGAACTTTCCATGACCTGTAGCGCCGCGTGGTGGCGGATGGGGGAACTGTGAGCCAGAACCCGCTTAGCATACCTACTAAGGACTTTTACGAATGGTTGGAGGAAGAATCTGGGATTTTTCCTCATTGGTGAGTGTTGATTGATAGTCAAATATTGGTGGATTTATAATTGGGTCACTGGCACTTGGAATAGCTGGGAGGTCGCTTAAACGGGCACTGACCTCGATCACGGAAAATGGGTAATTGTCCCCTTGACCGTAACGGCGTGAGGATCAATGTAAATCAAGGAAGATGGCCAAGGGAAATAGAAGAACACTTTCCACTGGCTCTTCTACTCTACGGGAGAGAAACGGAGACTTTGATTGGTGGAAACATGGGCGAGACGGAAACTGACCCCGGAGAGACGACGAAGCCCGGAAATTCTTCACTTTGCGTGACGATATCAAAAGACTGACAAACCCCTCGTGAATAGTAATTAATGAATAGTATTTAATAAGTCATTAATTAGCAATTAAGTGTATCTCAGGTCTAAGGAACATCTCGAGGAGTGAGGGAAACGAGGGAAAGTCAAGAAACGTCCAAAAAACGCGGAAAATACAAGTAATCGAGAGAAACAAATCTCTTCCACTCACATGAGTAAAAATAACAAAAAATATGTGTGTGGCAAAGGGCAAATTATAATTGCGGAGATCGTGTTAAAATTGAACGGTTTTCGCGGAATAACTAGTGAGAAAAGTAGAGTAGAGCTGAAAATTATTTTTACTGCATAAAAGTTAATAATTATATAGCCGAGTTAGTAGGAAAATCATAGGAAAGCCCGGAGCGTCACTGGCTTCTCTAGTGTCGCCATTTTGGCTATTTTCGCAAATTGGAGAAAATCGAAATTAATTAAATTTCATCCTGGAATATCAGAGCAATTAAGGACGACTCGAATCTGAGAATTATCCCGGAAATTAAGTAAAGTCATGCAGAATATTATAACAAGAATATTTTTGAAATTTAAAGTTATTTTGAATTATATTTTTGCTAATTAGGAAACCAGCAAAATTGGCGTCGTAATTTGGAGTGGAAGCGTGGTGTTTTGAGGGACGCCTCAAATACAAACCAGTTGTACTTTCTTTTATTGAATATTTTTTATTCATATTTCTGTTGTGATTAGTTTTGATTTAATTTCACATTAACTGTATTGTGTTACTTTTAACACAATACAACAATTTAATGCATTGAATAAATAATATTTTCTTTGTTAATTAGAAAACATCTCTTTTGATTTATCAGGCCCCAAATAATAGAAAATAGCTCGAACAAAAATAATTTAGCCCGAACAAAAATAAAAGTAAGTATAAATAATAATATTTCATGCCAAAAAGGCATCTATTGTGAAAAATCCACCTTGTACGTGATTTAAGTCTACAAGACCGTTGAAACTAGATTATTTTGGGAAAATAATTTGAAATTTTAGAGAAAGAATTAGTTGAATCTGGTTTCAATTTCACACCGTTCATTCCCGGCTTGTTATACAGGCAAGCCGGGGTTGAGCGGTTGATGCGAGTGCGTGAGCGACGTTTCAGTTGCATCTCCGTTTGAATTTGTACACGAGTGTGGGGGTTGGCAAGCAGAGCGAGCAGGGGGCGAATTCTCTAGCTGGATCATATTTATGCGTTCTAGCTCATCAAATTATCAATAAAAGTGTTCCGCACGGAATTGCTTGGAATCTTTTTCTTCTGGAAATATTAGCAAAATAAATACTTTCCGCAGGAATGACGGAGTAGAATTCTCCCCTTTTCCTAGTTAATAATTGTATTTTCTAATTTTCATTCCCTTTTCTTCTACATATAGGTTTCAATGTTATAAACATTGAAAATTATTCAATTGCCCAAGCCAATAAATTTTCTCATTGAATTTGCAACTGGACCATATGTAAGTGAATAATTTCCTAATGAAGTAAATGATCCCTCTGTATGCTGCAAGACATGAACGTTAGCTCGTCGTAATTTATATGTATACTATAGCACTGAAATTAGCTACCGGCAATATATGTAATAGGGTACGCGCGAGATGTGGTTATGCCACGTTATATTACCAAGTGAATAATTACTCACTATATAATAGTAAAATGCAATCTGCAGGCTCGAATAATTGCAATGTCAAGGGGTACTTGCGATCTCAGCTCCATAATTATTAACGACTGTCGTTAATTCTTTTGAATTTCATTTTCACTGGATTTATTTCTTTATTTCTACGATCATTACACAGAACATGAGTAATTGTTGCCCTTCTTCATTCGAGGAGCAATTATCTTAATTAATTAGCCGCAAATTAATTGTAGAGAAGGATCACTTGCAGAAGACACTTGACATAGGATATGTTCAGGGAGGTGGCCACCTTTCACGGAAGATGGCGCATCATTGTTTTAACCTTACCATTTTACTCAGGAAAAATTTGATTTTTGTTCTGTAAGATTGTATGAACAGAATGGAAACAGAGAAAAAAACAAATTTCAAGGATAATAAAAATTGAAAGGAAGGCGTGCAAATGCGGATTTTCGTGGATAGTCATCAAGGGAGATGAATTAACCTTCATTGATATAAATCAGTAATTCCACGTATTAATTCATGATTTGACGCCATCGGTTTGTTTAAAAAAACACAATGAATCAAAAACATTTAAAAAGCGAACCTTCATTTGTTCACTGCTGTTCTAAGTGTTTTATTATGTCTATGGTGGAAAATATTTGTGTTCATTCACATGAAACAGGCACACTTTGTCATATCCAGTTACCAACACCCTAGTGGAAATCGTGCCTCGTGGCAAGCTTGTTTCTACCTCGATGTGCGAGGGTGCGAGCTCGAGACGACCATGTAACTCGAGCCTGAAACGGACAGTTTGACGAACCCGCGCGCTACCCTCGGAATGAGCCAACTGTTCAAGTCTGTTTCGCGGGTTCGAATTATGCGTAAATGGGATTAAAAAATAATATATCGAGTGAATTTTTTTGGAACGTGCTGGTATATTATTTTTGATTACACCTTTCTACATTTATTCAATTATGGTAATAAGTTACACACAGTTAGGATCCCAATATTCATGAACTCCACACCACAATCAATTTCCGAAATGATTATAAATCCCTATTGTACACCTTACTTAATTCTCAAGCACTTCAGAAAATTGACTTTCTACAAAATATGAATATTTGCAGAATTTTTTGTAACATCTCTCACACTCTCATAACCGCAGTCTGGAACAGAATTCATTTGTGAAATATCTATTCAATTCTAACTTAAATACAAAGAATTCACAGATAATTCAATTATCTTGTTCAGGTTATTTGAGCTATGCAATTCTTCTGAAATGAGTTTCATGGCGAAAGTTATCAGAGCTTATGAATTTCCTAAAAAGGAAGCGGAATAGAAAACTGAAATTCTCACGCAAATTTGATAATTTGTCGAAGATAATTACTTGAAATAAAATGATGAAATATATGATCTTGCAGATTAACAGAACACACTCCACAATGTATTAATTAATCACTTTAAATGGTCAAAATTACTGTTATGCAGGGACTGAGAACAAAATTGAGGAACGAACAAAACCCCGGTTTTGGCGTTTTCGTTCCCAAGAACGCTTCGAGAACGAGAACGAAATGAGGAACAAAATTACAAGAACGCTCTTAAGAAGAACGAAATTGAGAACGAAATTGCAAGAATGTTCGCGCAAGAACGAAATTGAGAACGAAATTGCAAGAATGTTCGCGCAAGAACGAAATTGAAGAACAAAATTATTGAGAACGTTCTCGAAGAACGAAATTGAAGCACGAAATTAGGAAGAACGGTCTTATGAAGAACGAATGCATTGAGTACGTTCTTGGACGTGTCGGACGGGACAAAATGGAAGTAAATCTCATTAGATTTGGTAGCGTCGCATTTATGCGATTCCCATAGCCTGCACGGAGAAAATAAAATAGTAAATATTACTATCCATGGTAAACATTACCATGTCTATGGTAATACTTACTATGTCCGGATTTTGACATAGTAATATTTACAATTTTATTTTCTCTGTGTGACGCGGGGTATAAAATTCATCATTCATGAATGAGGGAAACATCGGGTGTTTCGTTGATTAGTGATTTTGTCATTTAACGTGAAGAAACCAATGATCGGACGGGACGACGTCATTATATGGGGAAATGACTAATCTGAGAAGTGGTGCCCTAACACTTTCATGAAAATCTTTTCTTTTTTATTGAAATAAAGGAAAAAGGGGGTGCACGGTTGTTCGATTATGTGTTCTTCTTTATGTAAGGAAAAAATGTAGGCATGAAACATCATGAAGTTTTCATTCTGTGATAACATTTTTTTTTAATTTAACAGAAGGAATTGAGCAATTTTG
The DNA here is from genome assembly GCF_001412515.2 of Diachasma alloeum. NCBI lineage: Eukaryota > Metazoa > Arthropoda > Insecta > Hymenoptera > Braconidae > Diachasma > Diachasma alloeum. The sequence continues at coordinate 126,855 of NW_021680807.1, read as the reverse complement.
AATTCTATACGATTGGTTCTACGGCAAGTCATAGCAAGTGAACAAAATAATTTTCATTAAAAAATATTAAAAATTGAAGGACTAGTTAAGTTTTTAAGAGTCGAAAAAATCGGACAATGACGATTCTCGATAAAAAGAATGGAAAAAGAAATTATGTAGATTTTCATCATAGGAGACTCACCCAAAAATCAAATTGCAATAAAAATGGAAAAGTCCTTTGGAAGATGTCCAACTCCATACGTTGGTCCCTCTTACGAGAATGAGATTATATGATTTGAGATAATATGTGGGGAGGGGATGAATTTTGAATTCTCCATTCACTTTATAATTGACTCTTGTGATGAATACATGCATCCAATTTTTTTTTCTTCTATCCTTTCGCGAATCTTCATTCTTCTTTCATTTTCGATTCGTAAGAACCTAATTAGTCCCTCAATTTTAAATATTTCTCAGTGAAAATTTCTTCGTGTATTTGATATGACCTTCCGCAGAATCAAGCGTATGTAATGTAAAACGACTTAATGCCTTCTCTTAAATAAAAAATAAATGTTACCGGAAAATAAAAATTTCCTGATGTTTCATGCTGACATTCTTTTCTTTCATAAAGCTAAAATCGAAAAAAATTGCCGAAATTCGTAATCAAATACTCCGGTACTGGAAAAAAGTCGTGCAACCCCACTTAAAAATAAAAAATGATCTGGAAAAATTATTGCTCCGTATAGGCTGAGAAAATGGCTCAAAAGGCCATTATTATCGTTATTTATAGCCCCTAGAGCGAATAGAAGTTTAATTCTTCATCACTTTTGTTTTTTGAGGATATCTCCGAAACTATAGCGGATAGAACTCTATCTTAATCTAACGCCATTGGATAGAAGAGATAGCGAGATTTTTTGTAGATCTTATCCTGCACTACAAGAAAAGTCCTTTTCGAGAAATCACAATTTTGTTTCAATCCTGAGATATTTTTAAAGAACTAATTGACTACTGAATCTGGAGATGATTTTCTGATGAATATCTTTGAATTTACGGTAAATGAAAAAATGTTTATAGAAGCTTTTTTGTGGATCTTATTTTGCTCTACAAAAAAAATTTTTACGAAAATTTCTGTATTTTCTTTAGATTTTGAGATATTTTTGAAAAACCATTTTTTCTCAGGGAACAAAATTTATTTTTCCCCGCATTTCAACGCTGGATTGATGAGAGTACCAAAATTGAAAATATGTTTTGTTTACGAAATTTTCTGCGCTTTCCCGTGAAAGAAAAAAAAATGCCAAGTTTGGGGAACGANTGATTTTCTGATGAAAGCTTCGAATTTACGGTAAATGAAAAAATGTTTATAGAAGCTTTTTTGTGGATCTTATTTTGCTCTACAAAAAAAATTTGTTTGAAACGTAACTCAACCTCTCCAAGACCAAGGTCGATCAGCTCGGCCAATTACGAAAATCATCGGCCTTTTCCGGGTCAACGCTCAGGTCTAGTAGAGTCACCGTAAATCAACGCGAGTCAGTATAAAACGATCGGCCAAGTAGTCAGTTTTGATTAGATTTCAACTCCGTATTTGAGTAACGCGCAGAGTATAGACATATTCAGTACATTAACGTCTATTAGCTCGGCGATAAAAATTCATTAAAAAGAAAATCACGTTATTTATTGACCATTTAACCAGTGACTCAACAGTGTAAAAACTATAAACAATTAAAACTAATTCAGTACGATCAACTAGTGACAAGGTGTTTTGTAAATTTGACAAAGCGTGGTTTGAACGCGAGAATAAATTAACGTTCATATTAGGTCAAGACTCTCAACAGTTATTTCACACGGACGATCCTCTAACCTCCCAATCCACCCTAAACTTAGTTCCTCACCAAACAAAATTCTTACGAAAATTTCTGTATTTTCTTTAGATTTTGAGATATTTTTGAAAAACCATTTTTTCTCAGGGAACAAAATTTATTTTTCCCTGCATTTCAACGCTGGATTGATGAGAGTACCAAAATTGAAAATATGTTTTGTTTACGAAATTTTCTGCGCTTTCCGGTGAAAGAAAAAAAAAGCCAAGTTTGGAGAACGACCACAAATGGCCGTTTAAAACTTTCTTTTGGAGTTTTCTATGTCAAAATGTTTGGACACATAAAAGACAATATTTTTTCCAAGAAATTTGGAAAATTTTCGACAAAATCTATAGGTTCAATTTTTTAATTATCCACATGGATAATAGTAATTAAGAAATCGAAAAAAAAACAGAATGAAGAAAAAAAACAATCTTCCATATCTCCGCCGATAATTGAACTAGAGACCTCCGGTTGCCCTCTTTTTCCTTCATTTCGCCTATCCTTCTCGATCGGAAACATGGAAAAAACTTTGAAAATTTAAACGAAATTTTTTGTACACAGATAGCGGATTCGGTCTCATAGAAGACATTTTAGAAAGAAAATGTCAATAAATTCTGAAAACTACAGCCTCCCGTGCGCTGTTGCCGAATTTCGTTCCATTTCGTTCCGAACCGTTCTTTTGGGAACGTTCTTCAATATTGTTCCATTTTGTTCTTCCGTAGAGGAACGTTCCTCACATTTTTGTTCTTCAATTTCGTTTTTGCGCGAACGTTCTCACAATTTCGTTCTTCAATTTCGGTCTTTCAAGAACGTTCTCAATAATTTTGTTCCTCAATTTCGTTCTTGCAGGAACGTTCTCACAATTTCGTTCTTGATTTCGTTCTTCTTGAGAACGTTCTTTTTTGGTTTCGTCCTTCGATCCAAGAACGAAAACGAAGGAAAAACGCGTTCTCAAACTCTGCTGTTATGTCACCTAGACGCATCTGTAAGTTATCCTACTGCTACCACTATATTGTTTTCACCCCCACTCTCCTACAATATAGCGGGTCACGACTTCCCCATTACTTCAAAATTTCAAACAGCCTTAAAAATAATTATTTTTGAAATTCTGATGATTTCAATCCGGTCAAACATGCTAACAAGAACAATGATGTTATTGAAATTCTCTCTCGCATTTCCATCAGTTGTATGCAGTATTCTATCTGATAAAAATAAACTTGAATTATTAAAATAAAAATAAAATAAAAAAATTATGACCCCACTTATGGAATTGAATTGCTAATTCGTGTTAAAAAGCAACCAATTTGAAAACATCCTCGAAAACTGAAAATCCGAATATTCTTACAATTTGAAGTAGAATTTATCAGATCTTATGTAGACACATTGAAAAATGTGTGTGGTATGTGAATCATGAGAGCCATATTATTGGCATTTTATGGGACTCTTATTGGAATTTTATTGATATTATCTTTTGGGCAATCTTTGATTTATTTTCTACGCCATTCTAATACTATGTAGTGCCTATAGAAATGTTCGCGTAAAATAATTGATAGAAAAAAAAACATTGGATTCCAATTTGTCGGCGTAATTTTCTATCGACGTTTGTTCTATAGAAATTTCCAGGCATAAATTTTCAGATTTTTTTGCCTTGTACTTTTTTTGGTTTCACCTCAGAAAAGTGGATATTTATCTCTTTTTCTATTAATATTTTCAGTATACGTCTCTATGAAAATTTGTTGATAGAACAGTGCAAAGAAGAAATGGAATTTTCAACAGATTTTCGAGAAATTTCCAACAGACTTTCAATAAAATTCTGATAAAATCCCAATTAAATTTTCCTATCAAAATCACTAATGCTTTTGTGACGTTTGGGATTTTAGTATACTATTAATTGTATCTTAAAATCTACGGGTCGTCAGTTGACCCTTTCGCCTAGCTAGCGATGCTGGTGAGCTTACGGGTCGTTCGCTCACGGAGAAACTAATCTGGAAGGGAGATTTAGGAATGGTTCTCCTCCCAAATAACCAGTAACACTCCAAGTTATCCAATCATGAGAATATAATTAATTAATAGGAAGGTTACACGACAAAATGGGTTAAATGAGTTCGGCGTACGCGGATCTAGATTTTTGGGGAAGGCCAACGTCTGGACACTTCGGCCTCCCACCGTTCTCTGCCTTGGAGCAGAGTCGCAAGGCGGTTGCAAATCCAAAATGCTTGATAAGCACTCCCACGGTTTTACCTTCAAAGAGCTCACGTTGACTCTTGTTACACCGTGTGACTGCTTATTCAGCATCGGACCCATAAATACTCTTATTATTAAAATATTGATTAAACAATTCCGACGTTTGCATGCTCCACACGTCACACTTTCTATCTTGTTTTCTCTTGTATGTTATAATAGGACCTTAATTATCATGTTGATAATATTATAAACATTGATTCGAATGAACACAAGACATTTAATGTCCTAACGAGATTGATAGTCATAGCTTGATCCAAGCTCGATTCGACATAACATTACTAGGTTTTTTTATATTTCCGGGCTACCCAGCATTTCGACCTCCTAACAGGCTAGTGTAACGTTGTTATCTTAAGCCGACCTTATTCGGGATGTGCCCAACCTCGGCCCAGGGTCGCGATAGTCTCGATCTTCAGAACTCGACAGATCGACCTCGAGCATACTACTTTGACCAATCGAGGCAAATTTCTACTAGGGAATATTTATGTTTTTGTCTGCACAACTCCCGTTTAATCTAATGTTAAATTTTTTCGATCTTCTCGAGCGACATCATTTTTTATGTTATTAAGGTCATTTTGGGCTTGAAATGTGGAGAATTTAATCGGCGTATATTCCGATAAAATACCCTATCGATAACGTCGGCTCTTTTTATGTGTACATCCACATTTTATATTCACATTTCTCTGATTGATATTTCGAACATTTTCATGGAAGAAGACACACAACTTGCATACACATAGTGGTGTTCATCTATTCCTTTTCAAGTTGAAAACTATGATAAACTTCATCTCAAAATAATGGATGTAAAAGGCTGAATAAACCGTTAGCAATGTTTCTAGAGGGTTCATTTGTGAATTATTTCAAGGTCGCAGCCGGGAAAAGGGAAAAACGTGAATCATACATTTTTTCTTCCGAATGGAAGCCTTGTAGTCGATTATTTTTACGATCTCGTAATTTTGCTTGGAAATGATGTAGAATGTCATGAAACGTGAAAATATGATGTTTTTAGAAAGTGTATGTATGTATGTCAGAATGTGTATGCCGATTTTTCGGAAATTTTTTATAAATCCCCCCGAAAAAGGACTAAATTTGAGCTAAAAATCTGAAATGTTGTCGGATAATTGATATTACTTTGGAGCATTTGTAGGCGCAAGTTCAGCTTAATCGGCCCAGTAGTTTCCGAGATATAGCAATTTCTTAAAAATTTTTTTCCTCAATATCTCATAAACTACGTGACCGAATTGAAGTTTTTTGACGGGAAAGTATTCCTTACGATGATATCTATCGAATCGAATCAAAATATTGCTACGTAACTAGGGTTAGTTTAGTAATAATCGGCATTTTTCATTTTTACTAGGAAATCGTTGTGGAAACGATAACTCGCTGAAAATTCAAGATAAGAAGTTGGAATTTGGTAGGATTGTAGCTCTTATGATACTACAGAACTGTATTGTTCACGAGCCGAATCGGATAAGTAGTTTAGAAGATATTCAACTTTTTGTGAAAAACTGTTATGCTTAATATCTCCTAAACTACTGGGCGGATTCACTTTTTTTTTCAAAATATTTGTCACGATATCTTTTATCAAGATCAATCAAAATATGTATACCTGCCCATACAAAGTTTTCGAGATATCAGCGTTTTTCTAATTTTTTCATTTTAAAGTTAATAAGGTGTGCATAATACGCGTCTAGACATCTGAGATTTTGGGTATTTGTATTAATTTGTATTATGAGCCCACAGTTATGTATAAAAGTTTGTGCCAATCGATTCAGTACAACCGGGCATAGAGCAATGTATCCAAAAATCTTTTTTTCTAAAAAATTATACATCGTCATTTAATCAATGATTTTCGTCTCTATATGACTTGAAAAGTCATAAGAACAATTTATGGTATTTTGTATTTGATGAAATGTCATAGCTATGACAGAGCTCGAAGTTAAAATTGAGTAAAATTGTAGCTCTTATGACATTACAGGATGAAATTGTATAGCTCTGACAGAATCAGAGGTCGATGTGGTTTATTCCCCTTACCAATATGAATAGCTTCTTGAGTAGTTACCATCTGCGAAATTGTATGGATCCATTCGAAAGCTTATTACCAATGGAATTGGTAGAAGAAAAAAAGTAAATGTCACATGGCTTTCTGCCAAAAAGGTTTACAACCCTGCTTGTTTTTGAGTGTTTCTACAAACGATCGTCAATAATTTGAGGATCAATAAAATTGAACGGAAGCGAAGGATTCTTGACGCTGACGGAATGTTTCGGCTTCGGGAGAGGCCTTTATCAGAGAAGCTCCTTTATTCGTCCAATATACTATACAGGAATACACATAATGATAGAAGACAACTGACAAAAAATTGTTAAATAATTGATCGGGTCATATTAAGAATTAATCGATGCTGATCCATACATATTGATCAAAAGTACAACGATGAAAATAAAAATCGTCAAACCAGAGTTATGTGCTTTCGGAACATGTATCTACATGTATTGACCAATAGAAAAATCGAAAACATTGAAAATTCAGGCTCGAACAATTTCAAAACCTCTTGAACTTACTCAGTTCACATGAGGGTTTCTTTTCTCAATGAAAAATGCTTTCATTTCTTTCTACCACTGTTTTCGAATCTAAACAGTGATTTCTATAGTCCTCTTCTTCCCTTTTTTTTTGAACATCAAAGATGTTTTTTTGAGATAAAAAAAATGGACCCTTGGAGTGACAACATGCTGGAATTCAAGTAAAACTCACACTTCCAGCAATTGTGTCCCTCTTCCTGTAACACCACTCTCCTGTTCTTTATGGTGAAATCTCTGCGGCACATGGTCAGTAAAAATCTCCGCGAACGAGATTTATGTTCAAAATAATTTCTAAAACATTTACTAGCTGAAATTTCCATCTTCATAACTGCTCTCATAATTCAACCCAACTCGCCTCAACCGAACCCTTCATCTCGTTATTTTCCAATAGAACTCGTTACGAATTCAATTAACGAGCATTCGCAGGAGGCTCCGATAATCGCTGGTATATTCTACAATAGTCAGACACACGGGGGAAGAGAGTTTACGATTTTTCTCGGTAGAGATAAATCGACCCAATCGCAAAACTCAAATACAGGTAGGAGCACTCGGAGCACGTCTTTCGATGGCTTTATACCCACTTGTCGGGATTATTACAAAGAGCTTTAGCAACAGAGGGAGAAATAAAAATAGATTTTATTCTTCTGGTATTCTTCGCTGAATTTTTTTATTATTTAGACCACCCACGAATTTATATTCCCTGCTAAAAAATTAGTACAATTGGGGTGTTTTCAAGTCCAGCTGAAAATTTGTACTAAGTTTACTATAGTGATTTGTAAAATTTCAACACTAGTTACACCAGAATATTTGGAAGTAATATAATTCTCCAACATCAGTTTACGTACAATCAATTAATTAGGCCTTGCCATCAGACAATTTCGATATTTCTTTTTAATATTGCTCTTATATCCGCTTGTCTAAGGTCACTCATCTACTTAGTCACTACATTCAAAGCTGCGTTAGATTATTATGGGTTTGATTGTCCCCTAGTAGAAATTTTGGCTGGCGGGGTGACTTTGCCTATCGGGGCGGCAGTGGGTGGGTGAGCATCGCCCGCGTGTGCCGAAGTTTGCTCTATAGGACGCTTCCGGGCGAGCTCGCCCACTTGCGTCGACCTTCACTCTTTCGAAAGCATGGGAGCGAGTTTCCGTCAGGGGCTATTGTTTTTGTTCAGTCACGTGGAGATATGGAACATGTTATGGAATAAGAGAAGGGTATCTGGTAATGATCAATAATGGAACTACATGATGATAAAGTTATTAATGATCTTCTTTTGTGGACGATGCGTTCAAAACGCCCTGATGTGTATGTGGGAGAGTTACTGAAAGTTAAGAAAAAAGAAATATTTACTACAAGTGTCAGTGATAGCAAGTACTTTTTTGGGTACATCATCAGTTGATTACCAGATTAAAAATATTCCTGATAAAATAATGGGAGAGTTTGTTCATCTGGAATGGAGGAAAACATCCGTGCAGGGGTGGATCCAAATAATCTCTTTAATTCCAATACAAATGATTTTACGAAAAAATCTTGGCAAATCGTTTCGAAAGCTTCACTAAACATTAAAGAAGGGAATTTATATAGCGTTTCACATCGTTGTGACGTCATAGGAAATTAGTTGGATAGAATTTGGATGAGGTAGGAGGGGATCCGGGATTATTCTCAATATGAATTAACAAGAAATATTTACTGAAAAAAATGGATAGTCCAGACCGGGATGGTGACCATGGATACGGTGCGAAGCAGTGGTAGAAATTTTTGTTGACTTCCCGATAGAGGAAGTTATTGTAATCACGTCTAAAATAAAAAAATCCATTTTTTTTCTTTCTCTGACTTTTCTCATTTAATTGATAAATTAGTGTAGAACGTTTTTTTATAACTCAACAAGTAAGTAACAAGTTATGTTTAAGGAGCTTATTATGGTATGGTATATATTATGGTATTATTGTATTTCCCCCTGCCATAGGGTGTTATCCCTGTGAGGCAGGTAATGATAAATAAATAAATAAATAAATAAATAACACGTAAGTAGCAAATAACTTATTGAATAAATGAGGTATTTATTTCGAGGTTATGGCGACCTGTTAAATGAAGCATTGGATATTTTTTTATAGTTATAAATCAGATCTTGCCCACCATCACTCGCCTCGCTATTTTTTCACATTTTTTCTTATTTTTACAAATTCAACAGCACATTTTTAACTCATTAACCGAAAGTAGTTTCCCAAGTGCAGTCGTAACCACAAACTCGTCCACAGACTCGCCCGCAAGTAAGGAGGCAAGCTCCTACAGTACCTACGGGGCGCGCTTCCACAGCACCTACGAGACGTGCTCGCCCAGACGTTCGTATGGTTCGTCGCCCTAACACGTAATGTCATCCAGAAACATTCGGGGCGAGAGTCAATCAACATTGAATTTCTGCTAGGGTCCGCATTAGATTCTTCCTAACTTCATAACAATTAATAACCTTGAAACCTCTACTGCGAATTAGTCATTGCTCATTCTCTGAAATTCCGTATGAGAATGCGTCCTTCGCCCGCTGCTATGATATTGTCAAATACATGTGCTTCCACCATGACAGTTTCCAATGCATGTTTTTTTACTTAATGAAGATAGATGAGCAATCAGTTTATATTTTTATACAAGTCTCTCTTCCATTTTCGTACCTCAAATCGTTTTTACTATCAATCCGCAAAACCTGATGGATTATCGTTGTCGCCAGGAAAGAATGATCTTGGATCTGAGTGGTGGGGGACGTCGAGTTGGAGCTAAATCCTAGGAAGTGGGGTTACCCAGTCACGATCATTCTCTTGTGGTAAGGACTTTATATAACTTTGGCAAATTACAACTTTGATGCTTCAAAAATTTATTCGATGTAAATTTTTGTTTGCCCTTACGGGATTTCGGTATCTCAGGTTATAATAATAAAACGCATTCTATCTCTCTATCTATATGAGTCAAAGAAGCTGAAGGTTTAAGAATAATATGTGATAGAAGATACACTGATAGAACCGTTTAGTCGAACCGAACGAGACTTTTTAACTAATACCACGATTCATTAACTATTAACGAATCGCGGTAACAGTTGAGAAGCCTCGTTTATTGCAACTGAATCGTTCCACCTTTTCATATCAGTGTAGTTCCTGATGTAGTTTACAAGACTGCTCGTCTCAGCACTGGAGGAGTGTATTTTTATTTTCCACTAAGTCTTGTATAAAATGAAAATTCTGTTTAGTACGCATACAAGTCCTTCGTATCGACACGGTAAATATGGGAAAATAATGATGTATTATGCCCTTTAAAGCTAACTCATTGCCAAAGTTAGGCACATGGAGGAACATGGGTAGTTAAGCAGCGCTAAGTGTGCTCATTACGTGAATGGATGATGTCCGTATAAGAGAACGGTTATAAAGAATATCTAGCAAAAAAAATCTGGAATGGATAGAGTTGGGAAAAAAATTGAATGTAGACAGCAGCAAATATGTCCAAGTCGTATTTTTCCATCATAATTTTGGAGCAATAATTTAAAAACGATCTATATTCCCTCCAATTAAGAAATTCAAATTATGAAGTGTTTAATTATAAAATCAGAGTTGAAGTGTCCAATTACAAATCCTAAAATGGCTCCGCTCAAATAAAGTCCTACCGTAATTCATGTCAAATTTGCAACAATGAATAACCGTAAATCCTCCAATGCGAATAACTTTTTTGAAGAAATATGTACGCAAATTAGTTCAACCTCTGCACTTCACCGCCTCCTCAAAATTTATGTTTTCAGATACACCCGTTTCTTCCTTATTTTCTTGTCTTCCCGACCGGCGCCTTTTGCGCCACACAAAACAGACCCCTCGGAGTGAATTATCATTGTGCGTATATTTACTCCTCCAAGTAAGAGAAATAGCCAGGTAGAGATTATTTCACAAAATGCAAGAAAAACAAGTACGGATACTCGGCATTTCGTTTTTATGCTCGTCCGCATTATCCACGATTATACTCTGTATTTCCACCTCGTGTGAATTATATTAAGAACCCCGTGTAGTCGGTATTATTTGAGTCGATTTTCTTGGTACGAGATAATCCCACCGACGCTGGATGGCGGGATCTCAAGTGGACGAATAAAATGGCGATCTTTTAGTCGTCATGGTCCCAAGACAAATGTTTCAACTCGTATTTCAGTTCTATACAAGTTGTATCGGACTTTTCATCTCGTAAAAGAGTCTCTCCCTCTGTTATACTCCCGTTGAATGGTCGAGTAGTGCGATATAACGCTGTTGGGCTTGTCGAGTCGAGGCACTAGCCCGAGTCACGGGCGTTATCGTTCACCCTGATCTTGGGGGCTCGCATGCAAACGTTCACCTAGGTTATAGTTCTCTCACTACTATCTGCACATTCTTAGATGTATACTGCCCAATTATTACTGCTTCAAGGGCTGAGTTATTTCATGTGTATCAGGAAATTTGATGAGTTTATTCGCGTTTGAATGGGGAGGAGAGATTATTCAGGGTGAGTTAATGTCTTGATTGATACTGCTTGATTATGGTTTTGATTGCGATTATGAATGCTAATCGATTCGTAGTGGAAATTACTTCTTTTAAGTGTTGATTCTAGTTGAAATTAGTTGGAGATTCCGACTTGAAAAAAATTGAACATTTTTTTTCATCACCAGCCCCATCGCGGTCGGCACGTTGATGTCTATTCATAGTGCTCTTTTTCGGCTTGGGATCAAGTGTATCGGAATTGAAGAATACAAAAAGGTGACTTCTGAACGAATCTAAAGGTCCCCATCACAATATGTCTAGGAATTTTTTCCCAATAGAATAGCTATATTGCCGATTGTACTGAATCACGAAAAATACGTTTTCGAAATCGATATACTAACAAGTCATGGCTTGCAATACGTATTGATCGTATGAATTCGTTACTAGCAGATTATTGGCGGGGACTATCGAAAACATATATTGATAGAGAATGAATTGAGAATGCAAAACGTGTTGTACTGCATTGAGAAGCATCGTTGATGCATATATTTATTTCTATGAATAAAGGAATAGTTGAAATAAAATCATTCCGGATAATCACTTTCGACGAGACGGGAAATTGGAGCATGGACACCTGAATCGAATATACTTAAGGAAGTACCTATGAATGTAATATACAAGAATGAATTGCATTAACTTTCCTACGCAGAGAAAATCAACAGGAACTCTCCAATTCGAATTAGGAAATCAATTACAATAGTTCAGAAAATGTATCAATAGACAAAGCGTTGCGCTTAAGAAAAAAATCTAAAATATAGTGCATATCTTCAGACATACCGGCAGAAGCCATGAACAGCATCAATTTTCGGTTACAAATTGACGCGATGGGAGCAATAAAAGAAGGCCGAAATGGATCGTAGTAAGAGGAAGGAATTTATCTATGCGATATGTCGAATAATTTATATTATTTACATGATTCATAATGATAAGTTACAAATGTTCCCATAGTACGCGAATTCTCAAAATGAGATGTTCTCAAGTGGGAAAGATGTTTCAATTAGACTTGTCATAGTGAACATATTGTCATCTAATTAGTTTGTGACGTTTCCAGATATCAGGAGTCCACATAAAGTTAAAGTTTTAATTTTTTTTCTTCTCTTAAAATGGAAAATTATGTTTGTTGTGCACCATGTATTAAAATAATATTAAGATAGTTGTGACGTTCGGGGGAAAATTTAGAATGAAGAATAGAATTATTTTTAATTGAAATTTTAAATATGTTGGACGCCAGTCGACGAATTATTTCTCGAGAGTGCATCGACTCCTCTCGATTTAGAATTTTCAACAATTTTAACAGAATTACAATGGCTGTTAGCTCAGGTATCAGAGTAGACTCTACTTGTTACAAGGGAGAGGGACGACGAGATTCCCAGCCTACAATTTTACCTTCCACACCCACACAATGAGAATACCAATTTTATGAAAAATCAACAACAATATAATTCCAAAAAAGATAAATATGAAGAAATTTTCAAGAAAATTATGATTGGAGGTTTTAGAACCTCCTCAATGACAAAAATGAGAAATTTACGAGAACAATAGATTGATAATCTATCAAAAATTAATATCTCACATCAAAATACAATTAATTCAGAAATTTAACCAAAAATTTACTTGAAGATGACAAAAGTGAACGAATTAATCAGAAGAATCACAACAACCTCAACTCACGAAAATATAATGAAAAATTAGAAAAGACGCCATCTTGGACGCTTTCTCAAAAATAGCCAAGACAAAGGCTACAATTTTACAATTTCACTCAAAGTTAATAACAATTCGGTTCTGTCAACCTGTCGATTTGTGAGAAATCACCTGCTTCACGATAGATAGCAACCTCCATAATAAAAAATAATAAATTTATCTCAAAATAAACAAAATAAATGTCAATCTCGCAGACAATACAATTTTGCGACTACATCTCGCGCTGGCTAGGAGACGACTCTATTTAAGCTTAGGCCGGTTCAACCGACATGCCTACTTGATCTTGTTTTGGGGGAGGAACCACCCCCCAAATTCATAAGACGGAATTTGATTGGATGTCAAAGTTCTAGCAGAAGTATTAAACGCTAGAATATTCTACGCATTAATTTCCATGAAAATTATTTCTCAAGAACTCCTAAATGGATATAAATCAATATTCTCGATATTTTAAAATTATTTTAGATTAAATGTCGTGAATTATCCCCAACGGAATATTATTCACATTTGAGTATCCCTCGCTGACTTCCTGTAGGTTTTGCTCGTCAGACGAGGGGGAGCTCCCCCTCCGGTCGCTCGTTGCGTCAGGGTACTCGGAACCATAGTTGTTCGGTGGTTGATGGCAATGGATTCTCGGTTGAAGACATCTTCTGTTCCCATTTGAAAAGCACGGGCTTCGTTGAGGGACGCCATCGTCCAATCCTCCTTTTCAATGGCCTGAACGGGATAGTCTGGATGGTTTGGCCCCAAGAGATTTTTCTCAGGACCTCCTCTTCTCTACCCAGTCCGCCGCCGTGGAGTTGTAACCGTTGGAGATAATAAAAAGATTAGATTTGGGAAAGGTATGGAGTATTTCCTTTCCCGATTCTCATGGATGAGAGAAGTCTCCTAGAGGCTAATTTTTAACCATTTTGCCTTAGAAGAGGGTCTCATTTTTCATTTAATATAATTCATTTAATAATAAACAAATTTTACAAACAAAAAATCAATTACGGGTTGACGACCTGTGTTGTCACAATTAATATATTAAAATTGAAAACAATGGATTTTGCATGCCAAAATGAAAGCATCAAAACATCTGACGGTTGAAATTCAACGGTGATCGAAAATTGATTTATTCTAAAACTCGGTCAGTGCCTTGACGAGGAGGCTACGGGAGGGGGTTTCGATCGGTAAAACAGGTATTAGGATAAATCAACTTTCATAAGCTCAAATTTTTGCACGAAGGAATCTTCGTTCTCTATTCGTTTCTTGCAGAATGTAATTTGAAATTGTGGAGGACCTTACATGTAACTGCCATTTATTGACATGTTCGGAAGTGAATGAATGAGGGAATGTATATTAACTCTGAACACAACGATTATATTAGCTTGTGTACCCATTAATAATTTGTAAGGTATGTGATCAGTTGGAAAATTATTTTTATTTCCGTTGGATAGTACAAAAGAATTCTCATGAAAAGTACACAATGGGACTCCCACTCTATTGCGAGGGGCTACTCACTCCCGAAATCATGACGCCACTCTGTAAGGAAATCAAACCGAAATCACGTGAAATCTTTGGAATCATCGAAATCACTGAAATCACATGATTTTAATTCCCTGAAATAATTTCCGAAAACACGCTGAATTCTTGAAATCACGCTGAAGTCATTTGAAATTAATAAATGTTCTGGAAGCGAAAAGAACGAATTTTATTCATCGTAATTTCACTTATTTCATTGCCTCTGAAATCACTGATTTCGAACCTATGAAATCATTTGATCATTTGATTTGATTGACTTCAGTCAATTGCAGTCACTAAATCAAATCGCGATCCATCTGAAATAATTTGATTCAATTTTTTCTCAAATCACTGAAATCAACGCTGAAATCACGTCAAGTCGACTTCATTTTGACATCATGGTGTCACTTAACCCCTAAGGTGAATTTCAATATTCCCACTCTCCAGCCGTCAAAGCGGAATGCCAGTGTTCCGACTCGAGCGCCCTACTACGCTTTATTATGCTTTTCACCTTAGAGGGTTAATCAAGGAGTGAGTAGCCCCTCGCTCTATTGTTTCAAATGACAAGGGTGACAATCGGTAATTAGCATCATGAAAGTTATTTTTTTTGTGGCGCGAGCCACAAACGTATTATTATTTCGAAATTTAGTTAACGCGTCTACAATATTCTCTACCGTCATATTCGAGACGGGCGTCATTCTGTCCTCGTCCCTCACGAGATTTCTGGATAGTTCTCGAACCTTCCATAACAGAAGGTATTTAAACTCGCACGCTCCCCGACGAAGAGTCAGTCAGTTCAGTTGAATTCAGTCCGATTTATATATTCGATGTAAACACATCTCTGCGAAAAATACAACACCTTTATATTGCACAACCACGAGTTATTATTGTGTCACTATACACCCAACCACCACATTTTTCCCTAAGAGTTTCAAGTAAACATTTTTAGCAAATTCTTCGCTAGGTTTTTCTATTAACTTTTTCTATGCATGTCTATCTTCGTAAATTTAATATTCATTTCGATAATTGCAATTAAGACGCATGAAGACCTTTCATAGAAAAAACCGATTTTTTCCCCTAAAATTGAGATTCTATGGAAGCCTCCATTCGTTTTACGTCGGTTTGTCTTTAAGAAAAAGAATTTATTGATGTGTAATAATTCTTTGTTTGAATAATTTTTTTATTTATTTCAAGTTGATTATCTACTTCTAATGAATGCACCCAGAATTCATAACTTGATTGAATTGTAGTCCATATAATTGAAGCTTCGTTATTCAAATAAATATATAAATTTCGAACAAAAATATTATAGAATTTAATGGAAAAATTTCAAATAAAATGTGTAATTTGTTTAATCTTTTTAAAGAGTTTAAGCCCTAAGCATCTTGAGTTTATGAACGCATCAAGAGGCAATCGTGAATTTCAACCGATTATTTTAAAAATACTTCCTATTTTCACAGACCCATTTTCCATTCATATGCACTGTTAGAAAATTTTTGAAATTTCATGGAAGATATTATAGTAAATCTCATGAGAGTGATATTGAATCGAATTTAGGGAAAAATTGGTTATGAAATTTCAAGTTTTTAATAATAATAACGGAAATTCATGTGTTTTCAGTGGAAGTGAGATGGAAGTTTTATAACTTGATTGAATTTCCAGTGGAACATGATTATTCAGAAACAAAATGACATGAATTTTTAATTTTTCCCTGAATTTAGCTGATTTTTCTGTATTTTCACAGAATAATTGAACTGAAAAATCAAGTATTTTATTGATTTTCAGTTCATTTGAACATAAAAAATTGAATATTTATTTCTTCAATGACAAGATTTCCTGAAATTTCAGTGGACCTTGAGCACGATAAAAATTTCCAGAATTTGACATGGAAAATTCAGACGAAAATTTTCAATTGTGTGGTAACCATTTCTATGGACGTGGTTCTATGTAACATAGTAACCATTACCATGGGATATAGTATAAGCATTACCATGCAACATAGTAAGCATTACTGTGGGGCATAGTAAGCATCACCATGTGATGTAAAAGCATTACTTACATAGTAGGAACATGAGACATAGTAAGGCTTACCATGTGACATGGTAAACATTACCATGTGACATCGTCAGCATTACCGTGGGACATAGTGAGGATTACTATATAGGGACAGTTGAAATCCCTTTTACAATGTTACCAGAACATTCCCTCCTATGGCCATGGTAATGTTTACTATTTAATTCTCTCCGTGAATACACATGGTCATCAAACTTCGTATTTTCACGTTTCAGACCATTCTATATCATTTTCGAGCAAAATTAGAGAATCTAAAAATTTAACGATTTTCATATTTCCATTTAGAAGCAAAAAATCATCACTTTGGTATACTTTTTCACTACAGAGTAATGACCTATAGAAATTCTCAACGTGATGGCCAAAACTTCATTAAACTGCAATAGTGACCGCTAAACTAACAGAATTCAGATATAAAATCCCAGACACGACGGGCAAGTATAATCATGTTGGGGTGGTTCGCCGACTGCATAAATAACTATTCAAGGTATGAGGGGACCGCACAAATTACCAGAAGATCTTCGAGGTCGGATTGGGACAGCGCCCAGTTCGGTGGAAAACGAGGGATCAAGATACCTTCACTTGTGAGTAATGATCCAACTTCAAATCAGAAGGCACGTTACACAGAACCTCCAACCCAGCACATTAACACTGATTAATTATTCCATTTTCTGCATAATTACGAGCTACAGTCTAGAAATATTTAAATGAGTCTCATTTTCCTCATATAATCATGCTAATTCTTCGCGATCAGGAGCTGATAACCCCAATTGTTCAACGTATAAACATGATTATAATGGTGATTATAATCATGATTTTCAACCGAAATTCGAATAAGAGATTCAATCAGTCCTGAGTAATAGAGTAATATTATATTGAGACAGCATTCTTTCGACGATGAATAAATAAGTTGAAATTAATAATGTAATGTCCAAAATTTTTGTGATAATTTAAATGTAAAAGATTAAAATATAGACATAATGTAAAACAAACAAAACCAAATAATGCTGAAATATTGTCATCACTTGTACTCAATAATTCCAAAAATAATGGAATTGAGAGCAAGAGTGATGAAAATGCTTCATCAGTATGCCGCCGTTTCACAATACAAAAATTCGCACATGGAGGATAGATTGGAAAACAATGAATCGAAAAACCCAAAGACCGAATGAACTACTTCCCCAATAAAAACCAAAAGAGTGGGAAAATTCATACGACATTTTCCACCAATTAAAAATGGACTCGTTGGAGCCCATGTGACAAGTGACGACAAAATTCATATAAACATGCCAGAAAAAGCAAATTAAGTCAGTCTTGAAGCAGCGACGGAGTGGTGTCAATTCTGGATTCTGTCAATTCTTGCCGATTGGTAGCGGTGCAAAGTCGATGTTACCCGAAATAGTTATCAAGTATAACGAACGATTGATCCTATCCGGGGATAAAATTCCCTTAATCGAGAGCGGTATCTCTTCTTACATGTATGGTATTCGACTACTGCGAAGTGTTGCGGACATTCTCAAACCATTAATTTTCTTGCCAAAATTCTCAAACTCAAAACAAGCTATACGAGTGGAAGAAAGTGTTTTTGTGAAAGTAGACATAATAGCCTCTAGGGAGTCTAGTTGCTGGTGAGGAATTACAAATTCACCGAAGGATCCATAAAAAGGAATATGGTTGTAAACTGAAACTTAACTGTGAGTAAAATAATTTGTGACATAAGATCAAAATTAGATCCTTCAGATCATTCCAGGGGTAGAGAAATTTGAAATAATTCAGTTGCTAAATTTTTTGTGATTTAAATACTTTTGTTTTTGTAAATTAAATTGATTCAAAATTCGTAATTAAAATCAAATTCAACTCTAAATCTTCTGATATCCCTAAACTGAATCCTCTCCCCAAATGATAAAATTCCTTTCCGCCCGTAAAATTTCATTTAAAACCCACTTGATATTTTCCCTTATTATATAAAGATAAGAGTATAAACTTTGCGTTGTCCAATTAAATTCAAATCTATAATTTTAACTTTCTTTTTAATAAACAATTCTTCCGACGCTAATAATTTCTCCGGACATAACAATAAAAATATGAATAATTAACATGATGTCATATCTCGAATATGATACAAAAAAATCTTTTTGAGAGCCCAAAATTCGGCAACAAAATCATTTAATTTGTGTACGAAGGTGATTTGAACCTCGAATAAATTCTACCTGAATTCCAATTGAATATTTGTTAAACCCTTTATTTAACCTAAGAAGACTCACTTTAAACTCAATCACGATTCTATTTTCAATTGCAGATTATAAAAAAAGAATGAACTTATTTCAAATTTAAAATAATTTAATCATACGGAAAATTGTCAGAAATTTGATTAATCATTAATCTATTATTTCAGTGATTAAATTGAGTTGCATCACGTTGTCTGTTGAAAGGCAAAGAGTAAAAAAAATGAAAATCAAAAAATTTCAGCTAATTCCCAAAAATCTAGTAATTGCATAAAAACTAATTGATATGTTGTAGTTGAAAATTTCAGTTCAAATGACACTGAAATTTTCAACTACAGCTGAAATATCGCAATTAAAATGTCATAGTTGAAATGTCGCCTAGTTGAAAAGACGTGCCACCTCTTTATGTGCTATAACTCTTCTTTTTTTCTTTTACATACATACATACATAACATCTGATCCTTAAAGCTCCTCAACCATGAAACCTCTCAACCTCAGAACATTCGATCTTTGAAGTGTATAACCCTCAACACATTGAACTCTTTTTTTTATCGTTATTTTATATCGCTTCGACCCGGTTAGGGTATACTGCGATGATGATCAAGACTTTAAATGTTTACATGGCACCATTCTACCCGGCCGGAATTTGAACTCGGAACCTTTCGCATGTTAGGCAAATACATTGAACTCTTAAAAAGTGAAACGTGAAGTTGATTTATCAACATATTTTCCACAGACTCACCCAGTACCGGAAAAAAACATATATTCCGTCTTGCTGAAGAAGAAAACCTGCATGCTGGATAGCGCGCGCATCATTGGGAATTATGAAAAAGAAAATTGACTCTGAGAATATCTGACTCTTGATGCTCCTGAGCCGAGGGGTTATTCACTACCGAATATCGTGACACAATGATTTCCGATTTCATGTGATTTCAAGTGATTTCAAGTGATTTCAAATGATTTCTTGTATTGATTGATTTCAAGTGATTTTTTTGGATTGATTGATTTCAAGTGATTTCATGGGATTTTTTCCCCGATTTCATGATTTCAAATGATTTCACGTGATTTCAAATGATTTCACATGATTTCAAATGATTTCAAATTATTGATTTCACTCATCTGCGCAATAACCTGATTGCAACTGAGCAAAATAGGATCGGATGATGAAATAGGACCTTGTGAATTGCAACCAAGTTGCAACGAGGGACTCACTCTACGAGGGGCAATAATGGATTGGATGGGAGCGATAGGTTGAAAAATTGAGAGTCAAAAGGTCCGGAGGCTTAAACAGGCGCAATAGGTGGAGGAATTGACTTTTCTGTAAATGTGACGAGATTTTCCAGAATCAAAGCACATTTATCTTTATCATCACCGCCTGAACATTGATTCGCTTTGATTTTTCAAAATATTGATAATTTTTCGCTGGCGATTCGTTCATCAATGTCAAAAAAAAAATCAGCCTTCTCCTGATGAATCAAGCCAGAGGTGAGTTTGGGTTACCTCTGGGTTCATGGAAATTTTCCAGAGTTTCTCTCTGGTTTCTCTGGGGTTTTTCCATAAACCCACAGTCAACCCTGGGTCTGATCTATCAGGGCTGTAACCTCCTAAGGGTCAAATGGGATACGCGAGTGGAGTATTCAAAAGAGTCAAACAATCTTTCATCGTTGAATCTCATGCAGCGAATATGGGGACATTCAAGTATTACGTAAGCATAGTTAGGGGGAGGGAGAGTTCAGGATTTCTGACAGTACGTGTTATCAATATAGGAAATGTGCTAACATAGGGGGAGGAACGGGTCAAAATTGTTAAAAAATTTGCTTGCATAATACTTGGACAACCCCTAAGGACTGTGAAACCATAATGATGAAGCTGAAACTGGCGAAAGATTCGTCAGCGGAAGCTTTGATATGGACGAATCTAGGAATGTCGAAATAGTTTTGGGTCGTGAGCAAACTCGTTTGCCCTCGAAGGAAGTCTGCTTATAAGATTATTTGACCTTTAAACCCTCAAAAATCTCCTAACTGAGCCTTGTTCGCATACGAATTTAATATGGCATCGGGGAGGTACGAATAGGTTATTAGTATTGGTTATGTCGTCCTATGGAGGGGCGACTTGGCTTTTTAGGTGGTTGCCATACAGCCAGTATTCTAGGTCCGAATAGGTGAAATGGAGGTTTTTACCCACCGCTTCAACATGGGTCAGCGCAATCATCGGCCATTCTATCTTTCTTTGAGAGCAAGACTAATTTATATCTTCGCGGTTGAATATTCACTGTTGAAAATTTTTGTCTAAAATTTTGGGTACACTTTACGAAAAATTTTAGTACATTCAATTTCCACTGAAATTTCATTGAATTTTCTGTGAAACTTCAAATTTCATGATCTTCTTTTCCCTAAATTGCATTCAGTGTTACTATCCTAAAAATGAGTGGTCAACTGTCTATCAAATTTCATTTTTTCTAACAGTGTTCTGCTCATTTCAGCCCCATTTATTTATTCACAAGGAAGCTAAAACTAGCGATAGATTTACTAGGAGGAGGTTCGATGTAGCCTAATCTATCGGTGCTCGAATATTTTCAATTAAAGAGTAAACTCATTCGCACTTGGGAAAAGTTTGCTCATATGATTCATTGATCTCCAAACCGTTAAGAATCCCCTGAATTGAAGTTTCGGCTGTCGAGTATTCTGCTAGGGCTTCTTCGCTTCTTGTAGCAACTCTTCAGATGCCTCTCAAAATTGGATATAACCCAACGACTAGCATGTTGTTGAGTAGCTGAGACTTTTAATAGATTCATCAGAGAATCACAGAAAA
Source organism: Diachasma alloeum (assembly GCF_001412515.2). NCBI lineage: Eukaryota > Metazoa > Arthropoda > Insecta > Hymenoptera > Braconidae > Diachasma > Diachasma alloeum. The sequence continues at coordinate 105,357 of NW_021680807.1, read as the reverse complement.
TGCATTTGATTTTAGCTGCATACGAGAACGATTTAGGTAAATCAGCGCCAGCGTAACATTCGACCACAGAAACTTTGACACATACATCGTTGACTGAAATTTTTCGAACCTTGCTCTCTTCTAAGATATTCTCTTTCTCGAAAAAAGTATTAACTGCACTCTTTATTTTCTTCGCAAGACATTGACGTTCAGACTCAACATTTTCGTTGCTAGACGTTGTTAACCTCGTCCTGGTACTCTGTTTTACTCCATCAGTTACACCTCCAGTTGCTATAATTTTACCTCTGGTAGGTCTCCAAAAATTTTGGGGTTGTGCTTTCACAAATGAAATTAATTTCATCATCTTGGCACATTCTCCAACGCTGAACTGGAATTTTGTTAGATTCTTCTTGTAAGGGCCATAGAACAGCTCAAAATCCCTCTCAGGGTCCAACAATTCGTGCAGGGCATCTCTCGCGTGTGTCTCTATTCCATCGATCGCCTCTTTGGTGAGTTCCCCGAAAGCCGCTGGATCATCCAACGAATGAAATGCAAATTTTTTTTACACATACACGTGTAACTGCATCCCAGTTTCATACCTCAATGCTTCCCAAAAATTTTCACCTTCAATGTAGTCTGCTTCGCACATTTTCAATCACAGGTGGGCCTGTCGTATAACGTGCAGTCAGGAACGCCAAAAACGTTTTTCAAATGTGGACAGGGCTACGCGTCCGGCAGTCTGGCATGAAATTACAGGACTGAACACGTTACACGGCGAATCGAGAGATTCTCGGGGAATATCGATCTGTTTTGAGAATCTCACCATTCGACAGAGTTGTGTTTTGTTGTTTTTTCCATGTGGTCGAAAGAGAGGGCCTCTGTCGGCAAACCATAGATATTTGTCAAAATGTGTGTTGAGCTGATAATAAATTTTCCTTCCTTTTCTATACGTTTCAAAACAGAATTTCTTATCTCACCGATTCGATGATTGCAAGTGATTTCAAATTATTTCAAATGATTTCAAGTGATTTCAAATGAAATCACGTGAAATCGGTGAAATCACATGATTTAACATGATTTCAGAACTGATTTCATGTGATTTCAGTCCAGAGTGACACAGTGATGTCACCAGTGAATAACCCCTCGTCCTGAGCTATAAAAATTCCTGATCGTAACAAAATTGGACCCTCCAAACGTATGACCCTTTACACATTTATGTCCGTTACAGTATCAAACACTGTCATAATATGAAACAAAACATGAAAACCTCTATAATTTCGAAGTGAATAAATACATCTCCACATGAAGTTATAAACTTCAAAAAAACATAAGATTTTGATGTGACATGACATTCCGAATAATTATGATAAAAAATGCGATGATTAAAGAAAAACACGATAATTACCGTAATGCATGATTTTTCATGAAATGTTCCATCTCAAGAACTAATAAACCAATTAAGCTCAAATTTTCTGTAGTTGCGTAACTAAATACTATTGATCATCACCCAAAATTGTAGATAATAAATAAAGTTTCAAGTACATTATAGCACATATGAGCAAGCAGAGCACATAAAAAGAGAACAATGGCAATATCGAAAACACTTTCAATGAAACGCTACTCATATATTGATTTTCTTAGATAGCCAACATTATAACGAATATTTTGGAAAAAAAATTGAATTCGACTGACTGGTTTTTGGAGATATTGAAGGAAAGCGTTTCACATACAAAGTTGAATATCTCCGGAAGTACTTGTGTGATTTCGCCCATTCACCATCCCAAACATTGTTGTATAAGACCTAAAATCGTAGGAAGTTTGGAATTTCTATCTCGATTATTTTTCAAGTTATCCTGGTAACAAGCGATTGTGTCGAAAAAATGAAAAAATGACAATAAAACTTAATTTTCCATAGCGGGGTGATTAAATTTTCATGCCTCGAGATAGGTATCATCGTGACAAATATTTAAAAAAAAAAATGGTCCAGTCATTTTGGAGATATTTGCAAAAAACGATTTTTGAGAAAACGCTATATTTATTTATCTATCTATCTATCTTTATTATATAGACTCCAGGTTAAAAACCCATCGGAGCCTGCTTCGCAAACAAAAATACAAAACCGTTATAATGCCTATAATAATTCAAAGCATATTATGATAGCCTCATTTAAGTCCTTCTGTATGTATCATTGCACTTCCTTTTTTATATATAACATCACATGCTAAACACCAAATTTGGTGAAAGGAATAGCAAAAACAATAAGCATCCAAGTTAACTAAACTTCTGCATTTCAAAAATAGTCTCTCCGTGCTGCTCTTTTCATATCAATGTATAAACTGAACACTGAACCATACATTACTCAGCAGCAGCAGCCTCCTCTAATGCCCTAACATACCGATAACAGTTTCTAAGGAACTGTAACAAAGTAGGCGCACATATGATGTCGGGGGGTAGACCATTCCAACGGCTTGTTGCACACACCGCGAACGACCTTTGGAAGGCGGTTAGACGTGCAAAAGGCACCATCAGAGTGTCCGTCCGGCCACGCGGCCGCTGCAAACCTGAGGGCGGGCGAAAACGCAGATCATCACCAAACAGTCCAAGCTCTCCCAAGTGAAGGGCCTTGTAAATACTGGAAGCCATTAGATAGCTCCTCCTATTTGCTACGGAAAACCAGCCACGTCGCCGTCTATCAGCTGAGATATGATCCCTCCGCCGGCGCCTGGCGACAAATCTCACGCAAGTATTAAACGCTCTCTGTAAAGTTAATGCAGTATGAAAAGCTACATCAGTGAGATCTGACGCGCAGTAATCAAAAAACGGGAGCACGAGAGCAATGACAAGTTTCCTGCGCAACTTCTCGTTGAAGAGGTCCCCATTAGCTCGCAACCTTTTCAAGGCCGCAAAGACCTTAGCGGAAATCACCTTTACATGTGCATTCCAAATTAAAGTAGACTCTAGAACCATTCCCAAGTATTCAACCATCAACCAATATTGTAGAACGTGATCCTCAAGCCGTACTTGAGGGAATAGATCTATTGGGTGCAGGGTGAACATCTGCACTATGCGGAACAGAACTGCTGTGGTTTTGACTGGATTGCAGAGAATGCAATTACGCCGACACCACCTCAGCAATCTTTACAAATCAGCATTCATGCGCTGAACATACTGATCTACTTCCGCAACAGGGCAAGATAAATACAACACTGTGTCGTCCGCATAAGAAAGATGCATAGTATGTTGCAGCGATTGCGCCAAATCACCCGCATAAAGCGAGTAAAGAACTGGCCCAAGAACACTCCCCTGTGAGACATCTGACTGTACTTGACGCCAGCCAGATAACCGATGTTCTGCAATCACTCTCTGACGTCGCCCAGTGAGATAAATCCGGCACCATCGAAGCGGTATTTCTCCAAAATGTATTCGCTGAAGCTGTTCCAATAAAATTTCATGATTGACGGCATCAAAATCTTTTGAAAAATCCAGAAATACCGCTATCGTCACTTCAGACCTGTCAAAGCCCTGCCGAATGTCATCAAGCAAACGCAGCACTGCCGACTGGGTACCAAAGCCTGCACGAAAACTCGTTTGAAGCGGGTCAAGCAAATTGGCTCTGTTCAAGTAACTGACCACTTGATCCAGCACGATCTTCTCCAACACTTTAGAGAGGTATGGCAGTAGAGAAATAGGCCGAAAATCTTCTAACCGAGACGCCCCTGGCACTTTACCTAAAGGCCTCACCAGCGCACATTTCCAGGATTATGGAAAAGTACCCTGAATCAACGATATCTCAGGAACTACTCCGGAACTACTCGACCGATCTGGCTGAAATTTAGCACAATTTTTGTTTCATTAGTACCACCTGTGAGCCAAAATTTCAGCTTTTTTGTAATTACTTTTCCCGGTTTATTAACACACTTCTGAACACACACACATACATACATACGCACACACATACATACAGAGATCGTCTGAAAAACATATCTCGATGTTTCATTCTACTCTGCGTCATGTCCAAGCAAAATTAGAGAATCGAAAAAAATTGCATTTTCACAGCTTCCACTCAAAAGCAAAAACCGAAAAACTGCAGTATCTCGAAAATGTATAAATGGATATACATATTTTGATTGACCTACATCGAGGGCGTGGAGACAAGTACTTTGAAAATTCAAATCCATCGAGTAGTTTGAAAGATGGAATATCGGAGGAACCGCTTGGCCGATTGCGCTCCTCCAAAATACCATCTTTTAATATTGCAACAACTAGAATCATACCAAATTTCAACTTGCTTCCATGCGTTTCCATTTGTTTCCATTAAGTTATCGTGCATACAATATTTGAAAAATAAAATGAAAAATCGCCAGTATCTCGAATTCTTTATATGAAAAGGTTGTGTATATGTGGATGTCCGCATAAAAAGGGACCACTTTATTGATTCCAATTTCGGAGATATTCACGTTGTTGTGTCAGCAACTCCCATTTACACCAATGTTAAATTTTAACCTCATGAGGATCATTTTGGGTTCATAATCTGCGCAATGTTCTCAATATTATCAGAGTATACATAACTCTATATTGACAAAGTGGTCCCTTTTCATGCGGACGTCCACATATTTTGATTTGAATCACAGGTAGGAAATGCCAGTGGTGAAAAAAGGGGCCAAATATGCTGTAAGCCTGGGCTTCCAACCTTGGTCTGAGGTTCAGCCATTTCTGTATATCAGGGCTTGAGTCTCGGGGGACGGACGTATGACCTGATTGAGAGATCTGGCCCTGCCTTGGGACGAACGGACATGCCGAAGCTCGATAATCAAGCCCCAGCAAATGATGACTCGGAGCTTGCTCATTAAACTCCAGCCACTGGTGTACTTGTAAGGTTAAGTCCTAAGAGTTAGATAGCCTGGCATGGAGACGGTCGAGTCGAGGATTTTGGAAAGCAAAATTGAAATTAGTGCTGTATTTTCTGAGATATTGAGGAAAAATAAAATTTGAACAATCGTTTATATCTCAGGGGAACTACCAGACGATCAGGCTGAAACTAAGGTTTTTGCATACGGTATCGATATTTCATAGTATCGATATTTTTTGTCCAATATTCTATATTTTGTATCGATATTTTCTTGTTGATGTATTGAGTGTATCGATATTATTCTGTCGATATCGGTATTGTTTTATCGCGTTGAAGGACGTTTTGAGGCTGAAGGCAGTCGTGAGGGCATGACTATTCTCAAGCTGGATGAGTGGGTTGTCCTGAAGCTGGACTTTGATGCTACCAGGCTGATCTCAACATAGCAATGATATTGATGGTCAGTTTTTCTTTGTTTCCAAAGACACTTTTAAAATTTAATGGGAGGGGGGTATATTTTTCATCTAGTTTCAATGCTAGTTAGATTCATCTTTTGCAACAAGAGAAATAGTGCAATTATCTTTCAATGACCTCTGTTATTTATAACAATTTTATGTGGTACATGGTAGCTGCAAGCTGATGGCAGTGAATCGACTGTGTGGAGTAGAAACCATTAGGGAGTTGAGGATATGATACGTCTGTTCATGGTATTCCATTTTAATTAAAGCAGAGTCTCCCTATTATTCTTACTCCCTATGATTTTAGTTGGGGAAGTTGCCTTCCCCCACCACTGGGTCCGTTCACGTGTAGTGGTAAGTGCGTGTATCCCGCTGCGCGACGGCAACGCGCAGTGGGAGACTCTTCGGTGCCACCCGTTGTGTTATTCATAGCCTCGTGTTTTGTCGTTTATATCCGCAACATGTCCCCGGTGAAAACAAATTTGAAACGGAAATCTCTAGTTTTAGTGGAGTTACACATTAAAATAAAAGCCGTAGACGAGATAACAAGTGGGACTAAAGTCCGATATTTTCTAGCAATTGCTGAAAATCTCAACGTTCACGAGGCCACTGTGAAGTCGCGGGTGAAACAAAAAGACAAACTCGAGAAATGGAAAAACGAGCTCGAAAATGTTCTTCCTCAATCAAGAAAAAGATTGGTGAAACCAGTGAACATCTTGGTGGATAGAGCACTGTGGTGTTTGATAATAAAAACAATTAAACAGACAAAAGAGCCATTCTAATCATTTCACCCTCTGGATTTCATTTCATTTGACAGGTTGAGGTTATGGTTGCTCCCACTACAGGAAAAGTGAAACAGACAGATTCCACTCTCTCTCTCTCTGTTTCTCTCTTCTCAAGTCACGCCCTCCACGGAAAAGTGGGGGGTTCCAGGCCGTTTCAGTGCGCCGAATTCTCAGTCTCAAGGCCAAAATAATAGGGAGACTCTACTGTATTCCCTTTTTACAGAATAATTGAAATTCATATTCATTCATTTTCAGTTTCATACTACTTCAACAGAAAATTGAAAAATACCAGTGGAATATGGGATCCAATTCGTTCATTTTTTTTCTTCGATAATTACGAATTATAATTTCGTTTTCATTCTGTTTTATTTTTCTTTTACATTAAATCTCTAACAGAATGGACAAGATATACAATTTCCGAAAAAAAAATATTTTTTTACATACTTCCTACTAGAAGCTTCGAAAATATCGATATTTTGTGTATCAATATATGCTACAGCAATACATTGCCGTATCGATATCAAACAATACAATTCGATACGATACACTATCGATGTTTTTCTGTGCATCGAAAAACCATAGCCGAAACTGCGCACCAAATTTAAGCTCAATCATAGCCATCATATACTACAATTTTAGATCTTTATCCACGAATTTCACCGTATTTATGCCGCATTTTCTAAAAATAAATGACCCCAACACATACACTCACACACACATGTACGGACATGTTATAAACAAATGTATAATTTCATCATTTTTTATAACATTCGACATCATTTCCAAGCAAAATTAAAAAATGTAAAAATCCGACAAATATACACTTTTTTTCGGAAGCAAAAATAGTCGCCCAGTAGCTACGCAATAATGAGTCAAGTCAGTTTCATCAACCAATAACTCGTTAACTAAATCCCGGAAAGTCGAAGAGGAACTTTCGACTTACAAGGAATCCTAGGTAGATGTCCGCCTCCGATTTTGATGAAACTTATATATGTTATAGCGGAGTCAAAACTAATGGACATGTATTTTTTCTTATCGGCTAATACGTCGATTTTGGGAGCAAAACTGTCCTCTGAAGTAGGCCACTTCTCAGGTTATTTTGTCATTTGCGTATATAAACAGACTATTCAGACAAATATTTTGCATTTTTTTTACAAATTGCAATTTAATAGCGAAAAAATCGACTTCCAGTAGCTGTCCTATCTTTCAATTTTCCGCTGTGTAAATCGAAGCTTGCGTGGAATAAAAGGATTAACAGTCAAATTCATATCCGGTGTGGTGAATGTGGGGGGGAAGTAACCTCCTGACAAGTCAGTCTTCGATAAAACACAAAAGCATGGTTTAAAATTTTATGAAATCATTCGTATTTGCAACTGTTATGTCCGGAGACGTTATCAGCGTCGAAGGACAACTTTATGAATTAGGGTGAATTCCGGTAACACGGGGCTAGAATTCTGTAGGTAAAATGATTAATAATTAAAGTTCCGGATGGGAAATTTCATTGGATATTTTACTGTTATTTTATTTTATTTGGACGACGCTAAGTTTCGTTTGTAACTCTTACCTTGTTTTCTAATTGATTCCAATTTGTTGACTGACAATAGATTGACCGTTGATTGAGATCTGATTGAAAACTGATTGCAAATTGATTGAAGTTTGATTGGAGATTGATCGAAATCTATTTGATTGAAAACTGATTGATAATTGATTGAAATATGATTGAAGTTTATTTGATTGAAAATTGATTGAAATCTGATTGTAAATTGATTCAAAAATGATTGAGAATTGATTGAGAATTGACTGCAGTTTGACTGACAATTGATTGGAGGGAATTCCAGGGATTCTAGGATGAGAAGAAATTGAACTAAAGATTCCGGGTTATGGTTATGCTCAAAAGGAACTAATTTATTTATATTCCTTGTCAATCCGACTTTATACAATTGTTAAAGTTTATGTGAAATTAATTATGAATTTTGATTTCTGAAGTTTTCCCTGGAGAGTTTCTATTTATATTTTGACTTTGTTTGAGAATGGATTGAAAATTGATTGACAATTGATTGAAATTTGATTGAAAATTACTTTTGGTCTGATTTATATGTTTACTCACAATTGTCTCTGATAATTATTTAAATTTCGTAGTAATCCAAATTATTGTTCGTTGTAGATCCTTCGGTAACTTAACAATGTTTTCTCCACCAGTAATTTACACTATTATGGTTACTTATTATCAAGTCACGTTCACCCACTCGAGTTTATGAGAAGTTTAATTTAATTGTTTTTGTTTAAAGTTTTTAATTTTGAGAATGTGTAACGTGACATTTTCATATGGGGGTTAAAAATGCCTATTACCTTCGCCCTTCTTCCCCTTTATCTAGTTAAACTCAAAAATACAAAAATCTATGGGCGCCAGGTAATTTTTAGCCGGAATTACCAAACCGGATGATTCTACAAAACCAATTCTAATTGATTTCAAAACCTCCAAAATCTACACAAAAAGGGAGAAAACTAGATTTCTGGGGAAAGGTAACGGTCCTGGGTTCGCTCAGTGTGCTAGGTTGTGGAGAGAGGGGTGGATTTCAGGTGGAGACGGGTATTGGGTGGCCAAAACTACAAAAAAAAAGGGGAAGAAATCAACATCGTTCTTACGTGTTTCACTATTGAAATATGAGAATCACCAATTTTTCAAGAAAAGACATTTCAATTCTCTCAAAAAATAAATTTAAAAAAAAGGAAAAAAAATCTACAATTAATAACTAACAATACTGATAATAATAATTATTATAATATTAATTCCGCACTCTGATAGGAATTAGTCTAATCTGACAAAAATATTCGAAGAAATTAATATCACCGATAAATACCTCAAATAGGCCGAAATAAACATTTGGGGGGAGTAGAAATACACGCTAATCCCTAAATACTCGAGAATTCCGAGAATNAATTCACGAGCGTCTCGAGACACCTCAGAGCGCGGAATTCACCGCTCAATCACCCGAATTTTGATTGGGGCGGATACGCCCCTCGAAGGTGCGAATCTAACGACAATTAATCGCGACTCTCAGGACCTGGCGCGATTATTCAAATCTCACCTAACTCTTCTCTAATCACCTAACACAAAACTAGTTCCTTTTTATTATTAATTATTACGCGAGACTGGGCCGAACTGTTTGTCGTTCGGATAGTTACGAAGGGTCTTTGGCGCTTCCCACGGATCGGATCTCCGGGATTTTCGGGGTTAAAAGACAAGTTACCGACACTTGTTATGACTCCAATACTAATTCCTGCTCAACTCGTTTCTCTCATTAAAAACCCAAAGGCAACCTGGCGATTCGTTGGAGACGATGGCTGCACTCGCTCCGAACGACCTTCCACTCAAAACAAACACGTAACCAATTAACCCCTGAAAATCCAACGAAATTGGAGCGCCAGCATTTCAGCCGGACCTATTCGATTACCCGCAAGATTAACAATAGGGTGAACCCCATAAAAAGAACCGGATGACTCTATAATTTCGGCCTTTCTTCACGATAATTTTTCTGGGCCCTCAAAGACGCGTAATTACTAATCTTTACTAATAAACGGAACCGATAACNACGGAACCGATAACTTTAACCGAAAATAAGCCACTCGGAAGTGGATAAGGGGCTCTCACTCTCTCGCTCTTGGATTCTTACTCACGGATTTTAATTCAACGTTGTAGGAGTCTCGCTATTTACAGATCGTTTTTAGTGTTCCTAACGAACATCCCCACAGGTTCGTTACAAATGTCCAGACTCGCGTAATTATAATTTATTTCTTAAAATGCAAGAGCTAACGCTAATTTCGATTAAAGGACCTCAGATCCCTGTACACTTCAATCCAATCACCAGTTTACTATTGATCAACTAGTCACTGCGCGTAATATCGACTCTTATGCAAATTATTACTGAGAGGATCGAAGAGACAGATCAATTCCACGTTACAGACTCCACCGAGATAACTACAACTCCACAGGTGTTTCTAGACTGACTATAATATGTGAATTTTTGGAGTTGTTAGGATCGTGGAGTCGATCTGTCTTTTGAGCACTTTTGAGTGTTGCCAGGTGAATTTTCGTGACGTCCGTCATGCAGGTGTTCTGAGGTCGATGGTCGAAGTGCTTTGCTCTGCACTTTTACGTTCATTTTCATTTTTAATTTTATTTGTAATATATATAATATATATATTTGTAATATATTTATGTTAAATTTCACGTGGCTTAAAATTAAATAAAATACCCCAAAAGATTTAATCAAGTAAAGAATTAAATGATTAATTCTTGGACATCACAGCCCCCGCTCTAGATCGTTATTTTTATTTTTCAAATAGGTTGTAACATATAAAATTGATCTGGAGGAGTGACCTGAATAATAATTGTTGTTGTTTTTGCGTGTTTTTTTTTTTCACCCCGTTTTAAGAGAGTGGACATTCTGTGCTATTTTTATTTCCGTTAGTAATATTAATGTTATTTTTACCCGAGATTCGTCCTATTCTGGGCCTGTATATTTTTGGACTCATCTTGTCTTAACTTTTTAGATGTCATTGATTCTGATGGATGAGCTCGCCGATTGTAAAGGACGTGCTGGCTCCACTGTTGTTTCTGTCAGAGTTGGTCTTGGAGGTGCTTCTAAAGCTGGGACTCTTAGGATTGACATTGATGGTGCCGTCATGGTCGGCAGTTCGTAGATCTCTTCAGTTGGGCGTCTAGTTATCCGCTGAGAGAAAGGTTGTCTTTTTGGTTTGCTAACCTTTCTCTTCATATAACAGCTGATCAATGACATGAAGTTGAAACCTCTTTTGTAGGCTATTATGGTTCCGACAATGGTAATTATGGAAAGGAAGCCAGTAACAGAACAATTGGTGATGGTGAGTATTCTGTGGTGGTATTCTTCCTGGTGGTGGAGTTCCATATTTTCTGCCTCCTCAATGGTGTGTTGCATGGACTCATCAAATGAATCTGCTTCTTCCAATGGTGGCAGGACATGTTGTTCGATTCCAGTGAGTGGATGGAGTTTCTTGGGAGGACTGTTTAGGATAGGAGCTATTTCGGATATGTTTATGGTTGTAAGGAGGCCAAGGATCCCAATGATCCAATCATTGGGAGGTGGGATTCAATAAGCCCTGTCCCTTCTAGGATGATGGTAGGTGTTTCGGCTGTGCAATTCGGATTGACGTGAAGTAACCTAGATCCATTGACGACTAGGTGATCAACATTATGGTTTTCACAATTTATTTCAACCTTTTCTGGTTGAATTGCCGAGTAGAGCCATCCTTCACTGTTGGTTAATTTAGTCCATTGAGTGCTTAAATCGTTACTAATTCTTATGTTGCAGTTGTGATACGCTTCAGGAGTAGGTAGCAGCTCTGAGTCGGTTAAGAGTTGGTACTCGCAGCTCGGGGATGCTCCCGGTTTCTTAAGTGGTATGCCTTTTGGACATGCCAGACAACTTTCCAAAGGGATACAGGTTTTTAGGTATTCTTTGTTTAGGAGTGCGTATCTGAGGTTGATCTTTGAGGTCATAATGTATTCTTCCTCTTGTTGAATATAGGCTGCCACAGTCCGATTTCCTTGGACAGTTTGTAGGGATTTACATGGAATCATTTTATACAAATCCATATATTCTCTGGATAGCAGGGGGATGTTCAAGGTGACTATGAAGGTTCCCCTACTGTAACCTGTTTCAACGCTGCTGATTTGTGCTAGTAAGTTGTTGTCAATCTTCTTCTTACTGAGAAGGAATATGCTATTTCTCACAACTTTTTCAATTGTTTCTGCAGCAGATTTTATTTGTTCATTGTTGATCAGGATTGGATGAAGCTTTCCATGTTGGACTTCATCTATTGCTTGTATTACTTTGTGGCTGGTTTCGATATATTTTCGTGCAGCATATTCAGATTGCGTGGTAATCTGCGTGAGATGTTGAAGATATTCAATGGAGTTTACTTGAGTGACCAACACATTGGAATTTTTAGTTAGTCGATCCAATTTGATTTCTCCGGTTTTTATATTTTGTAAATTTTTATGGTATTCGAATTTCATGGAGTTTATCTCTGCCTGGATTATGTGGGTTGAGTTCTCTATAAGATGTGTTATTTGACGTTGGTCTTGGTATAATCGATCGATTTCTTTGTTGATGTGTTCGTGATCGTTGTAATCCATGGTTTCGAACAGTTTCCTTGAGATTGTCCCCACAAAGCCGAGGAGGGGTGACCGCTTGTATCTCAGTGATGGTTGATTTACTTCTGTGGCAGATTGCAGGATGTGGTTTAGGTGTCCTTGTAGGTGATCTAATTCCCGTTTGTAATCTTTCATCATGTTAAAGTCTAGGACTTGATGGCAGATCTCTATGCCTACGTTTTTAATGCATTCTTGGTAATGTTTATCTATTGTTTCTTTGCCGGGGAGTGTTTGTCCCAGTAGGTTATGTAAGTCAACCGTCACCATTAAGCGCCAATGTTTGTTAATACTACGAATTTGGTCGATTTTCTCGTAGTATAGGCCTGGATTGTGTGGGCTGGGATGTTGCTGGTAGGTGGTTTTGAATTGCCCTGGCTCCAAAGATTTCGCCAGTCCAAAGCTCAGCCAAAGGATTAGGAAGATGGTCTCCTTCATCCGCATCTTGGCTTTGCTCTGCAACATTCAAATTTTTTTTTTTTTTGTACTGGATTTGGTTGTGTGACCCATCTTGGAAATTTATTGGCAGCATTGGGAACTCTAAGGTTGATAGATTTTTGAGCCTATCTTTACTAGTTCGTCGGCTCGTTCGTTTCCATAGACCCCTTTATGTCCAGGTGTGTATTCATATTGGACTTCAAGTTGATTAGAGATTTCATCCAATTCCTTTAGTAATTCTTGGTTTACTACTGGTTTTGCTTTTGCATTTAACCATCCATTTGTTTTCCATTTCAAGAGGTGTTCAGTCATGCAGCTTATGAGATATTTAGAGTCTGTGATGATCTTGACTTTTTTTATATCATGTCTGATGCATATCTTGCAAGCTTCGATCCCAGCAGCAGTTTCCGCAGTCATGTTGGTTATTCTACCTCTTTCTAAAGTTTTGTAGGTGTTTAGAGGGTAGTTGTCTCCAAACCAGACTCCTAGTCCCGCGATGGCATCGAGGGTGCCATTATGTGAGCAGGATCCATCCACATAGATTGATGTTACCTTTCTGGTGTAATTTGTCCTGTGGTGTGCCATATCTCTGTAACAAGGTTTATGACATTATGCTCTACTGAACGAGTGTCTGGAGTTCTTTATTAGTCATCTGGACATGGCTTCAGCTTGCTAGGATGTTTCATAAAGCGGTGGCCATCTTCGCTTTCAAGATATACATTTCCTTTTGCTGTAACGTCTACTATTTCATAGGGACCTGTATACGCTTGATCCAATTTTCCCGTCTTGGGTTCCTTCTCTACATAGACGAACTGTCCTACTTTCAATGGCAGGGGTCTGTAGTCTCTGTCATATAATCGCTTGGAGTTGAGTTTGGCTTCTTGTAGGTGGTGAAAGGCGATTTCGTGAAATTTGCTCAACTTGTTAATGAGTTCCACCATGTAATCGGAGTATGTTTCTATTTGGCCATTTTCCTCATTGATGTTGGAAGGGATTCTTGCTGGTTTCCCATACAGCAGCTCAAATGGCGTAAAGTTAGTAGCGCTGTGTACTGTAGTATTGTACGACAGCATGGCAAAAGGTAGTAACTCATTCCAATCTTTTATTTCACTGGTATAGGCCTTGAGATATTCAACAAGTACGTGGTGACTTCTCTCTAGCGCTCCGTTTGATTGTGGACGGTAGCCAGAAGTGGTAATGTGATGGAATCTCAAGGTCTTACTTAATTGTCCAAACAGTTTGCTGAGAAAACTGGTTCCTTTGTCGGATAAGATAATTTTTGGACAACCATATTGAGCCACATACTGTGTCGCGAATCCTTGGGCAATAGTATGCGCTTTGATGTCTGGAAGCGGTACAGCGGTGCAATGTTTCGCAAAATTGTCTTGGATCGTTAAGATGTGGTTATACCCTTTCCTGGTTGTTGGAAGGGGTCCCACTGTGTCGATGGAGATCCTCTCGAAACATTCACTGGGTGTTTCGGTGATGACCATGGGTTGCTTAAATTCTACCCGTCGGATCTTTTCCAGCTGACATATTTGGCAGGTTTTAATGAAGCGTTCGACTTCCTGTTTCATTCCTGGCCAATAGAATCTCTCTCTGATTCTATTGAAGGTCTTGACTATACCCCTGTGCCCTGCCGGTAGTGTCTCATGGCATTCTTTTATTATTTCTGGTCTTAGAGCCAGCGGTGGTTTTCCAATTTTCCCGTGGCATAAGGTGATAATGACTGGTTGGCATCGGAACTCTTGTTCTAGGAAGTACCGAATCCGAGTCGGTAAGAGTGCCCGGCGTGTATCTGGGAGACCCGGGTTCGATTCCCGGCTGGGTGAAGCGGAAATTTTTTCTCTCTAAATTCTAATTCTCTTAGAATTCTTTAATGCCTAAAGGAGGTTAGGCGGTGTTTGAGGTGAATTTGAGAGTGAATTTCTGTGGTTCCCGGTAGCTTAGTCGGTAAGAGTGCCCGGCGCGTATCTGGGAGACCCGGGTTCGATTCCCGGCTGGGTGAAGCAGAAATTTTTTCTCTCTAAATTCTAATTCTCTTAGAATTTTTTTTTTCAGGTCTTCAGGTGTTAATTTCCTGATGTGATCTAGATTAATCAAACCTAGATCTCTTAAGAACTTGGTGTTTTGCTTGGTTGGTTCCGCATATGCTGCCAGGAAATGAGCGATGTTCCCTCTGGTGAAGGTCAGCCCATCCCTAGTTTCTTGGATGTTTGTAGCAGTTTGGTAAAGATCGTCTAGGGGTATGGTACTCTTGTCTTCGTTGATTGGATCTTCTTCCTGGTCGCTTTCTTCTGGCGGGGTATTTGGTGCAAAAGGAGTGATAGTAGAAGACTTTGAAGAGTTGTTTGGGTTTATGGGTGGGTGGTTGACTTCTTTAGGGGGAGTGATTGAAGACGAAGGAGTAGGTAGAGGGAAACCTGTGGTGTTATCTAGGTGTTGGGAAGGACCTTTCGATTCTTCAATCGCCCCCGGTAACAAATCATCCTCTGTTTGCTTCACTTCTTCAGAAATGGATAAATTTTGTGATTGGATGTTAGTATCCGCCCCCGTTGAATCATTGACATCTTCCGGAGGGGGGGGAGGTCTGATTCTTCTCCTGTTGTGTCTGCGGTATCTTGGAGTTCGTCCGTCAGGTTCGTCAGTTGAATTGATTGATCGCCATACTCTGTCATTTTCTCGTCGAACAATAGATTGGACTCGTCTAACTGATCTAGGAACTCGTCACTTAGGTTCGTTTTCTTTAATTGGAAAATCGGTGGTATGTCGTAATAATCCCAATCCGGGATGCTTCGATTTTGAGACTCTTCCAGCATCTCTCGTTCCCGAAGTTTAGTGATGAAGTTATCAAATCGCTGAAGATTTTCAGTCGCGATTTTTGGTAGTTCGTTCATTTCTTCGACTTCGTCGTCTTGTTCCTCAATAAGAGCTTCAGACTCCACTATGGTCTGGTCGTGGGGTTGGCCCCCTACGATCAGGGGTGTGTCGAAGACATCCTCATCAAGTGGTTCGCCTTCTAGCGATATCTCCGTGGTTTTGAGTTCCTCGGATGAACGTTGAGAATCTGTTTCTTCATCATTCCCTGTTTCGACTTCTTCAGGTTCAGTGTCATGTGTTTCTCCCAAGGGTGTTGGAGGTCGAACTGCGGGGTTTTCTTTCTCTACCGCTGGTACAGGATTTTTATCTGCTGCTTCCAAGATATTGGGTCCAACAGCCAATTTATCTTCGGCGGTTTCACCTGGTTTTCGCTTCCTCAGGGCAGATTGGTAGTCACGATTATCTCTATAAGAGATTGGTGTTCTTTTACCGCTGGTGGTTTCGGTCATGTACCTCTCCCGGATTCTCTGTGCTATGGAAGAACCCGGAACCGGTATTGTCTTAGGGTCACTGTGGAAGCGAACTCTAAGATTGCGGTCTGCGATTTTTCTTCTTGGTTTTAGGATAGTCTTTGGCATCGCCCCTGCTGGAAGACATACAGCAAAAGCGATGGTCTCGATGGCATCATCTTCCAGTGGATTTTCCGCAAAGGCATCAGCCAATTGTGCCTTTTTCTGTTTTCTGATTTCTACTTCAAATTCGAAATCGTTCAAGTAGGTCTTTACTTGCACTTGGTGGAAACACTTCACTTGCCTTGATGTAGGGTTACTGGAATCTCTTAGCCAATTTAGAGCAGGCGTGCTGGTAATAATTGTGAAGGGCACCCCAAGGATGTAAGGTTTGATTTGGTTTAGTGCATAGACCACTGCCAGGCAATCCAGTTCTGAAGATGTATACCGACTTTCTGCTCCTCGTAGGGTTCTGGATGCAAAAAGGATTGGGTGGTCGTCTCCTTCTCCATCTTTCTGACTCAGGATTGCTCTTAGTCCCTTCTCTGTGCTCGAGACATGTACCACAAAAGGTTCATTCATGTCAGGGTGATACAGTAATGAATCCTCTGTGATGGCGGCTTTGAGCAATTGGAAAGCTTCGTCTTGGTCACTGGTCCAGTTAAATTTGACATCCTTTTTGAGCAGGAGATTCAAGGGTGGGGATATCTCAGCATAATCTTTAATAAATCTTCTGTAGTAATTGCTGAACCCTAGGAATTTTCGAACTCCATGTTGGTTAGTTGGTGTAGACATGTCGACTAGTGCTTCTATTTTAGAAGGGTCTGGGTGGATACCATCTTTGTCTATGATATGTCCCAAGTATGCGACTTCCTTCATAAAAAATCTGCACTTGTCTGATTGAAGGGTGAGTCCATTTTTTCGTAGGCAGTTGAACAGGTTTTGTAGTCGTTCAGGAGTTGTTTTATCTCGGTCATGTCATCGCTCCGTCTTTCGACCCTGGGAGCGTGTTCTCTTGGAGGATTCTGCGTTGCAGCAAGAATTGTAGCCAGTTGTTGGACCTGGCTCAAGTCGAGCTCTTGATCCTCTGGAGGTTCTGGATTGGGAGGTTGTTGTAACCTCAATTGGTGGAGGAGATTCTGAATTGCAGAGTTTTCCAGAATGTCGGATGGAGCTTCAGCCATAACAATGGGAGTAACATTCGGTGGGTGAGGAGGCAAGGGCGGTCGGTCAAGGGGTCGTTGACTGGGACCGCCGACGTATGCAGGTGGTGTTCTTGCCAGCTGACGTCTCGGGATGTATTCATTTAAGAGAGCCGTTGCTAAATCGACGGTTGAATTGTGCGCTCGTTGACCATAAGAGGGTCCAGCGTTACCGTAGCTTCTGCTTGGAGTTGGCGTGTGTGACGGCTGATTATTATACCGATTCTGATATTGTTGGTGGACTGCATATCTTGGAACCGGCTGTTGAAATTGTGTCTGAGGCGCGTACCCATAGGGGGACGGCTGCTGATTTGGAGGAGAATTTCCCCAGCTTCCGTTGAGTGTTTGGACCGATGGATATTCCGTGACGTGTCGGTATTGATTATTATCTGGTATCTCTGGGGCTGGCAAACTCATGGGTTGCCTGAATTCTTCTGAATCTATTGCTTTTGCGACGTCCTCAAGTTGTTTACATTTATTCCGACGGATGACCTCTTTTATTGCCATAGGAGCATATTCTTTGAACCTAGCAATGGCTTCTTTGGATTGTAGGTTGTTTGATGAGATGCCTGGATCGGGGAATTAATTGTGCGGATGGATGAGTTGGAGTCGGATTACGGGGAGTGGGATGAGTAGAACCAAGAAATGAGCGGAACACGTGCACGTGGTCACAAATTCACTGTATTTGTCAAAGTTATATTCACGATAATAAGTCACTAGAGATTGAGTCACTGAGCAACCGTAATAATGAGCGGACCGATAATAATGAGCCGACTAATTCCTTGAATTGATAATAATTGAGCTGACACAATGAGTTAGTCCGAGTCACTAGAGATGAGCAGTACAATAAAAGAAGTGTCTCTAACTAGATCCCGGAAACGAATGAGAGAGAGACACGGGCTTACAGGTGCCACGTGCCCTAATTCGATGGTCACATGACCTAATTTAATATAGATCATATGGTAATAAGGAGCTGTCCAGGACGTGGCGCCTCAGGTGTCCGAATTAACAACCCCCGGTCATCTGAGGTGAGCGCGTCAGGTGTGCGTGAGTGGGGAGAGAATGGATGAGCCTTGCGTGCGTTAGTGTGAGGGACCTGTCAGCTGACAGGATTTCCAACATTCTCCCCGGCCGTCGGCAACTGTAAAGTTGTTGACGCAACCATAATGAGTAGAGCCATGGTGAGCTGAATCAAAAAACAAAATTCAAAACGCTCTTCGGTGAGCTGTCGGAGCTTGTCACCCATGAGTGAGTCCGTGAGACCGTCCGGAAGGTGCGCTGGCTAGGCATGGCAGCATCCTAGACGTCGGGGGTCGTAAATCCCTTCTGCGTTGGCTGCTGTCATTCTCACGTTGAACCCCGTCGGTTGGTCAGGGTCGTAAATCCGTCGAAGTTGACGAAGTCCAACGGTGAGAAGCCGGTGAGCTGTCCTGGTTCTATTCCCCTGAAAGTGAGATGGGTAAGAGGACGAGCTTGGCGATTGGCCTTGTCAGCGTCGTCTGAGCAGTCCTGATGGTGACTACCCTGGTGAGTCCGTCCGATCCTGGGTGCAGAGCGGTCACTCGGGCGAGAGGCCACTTCGCTGGCGGGAATCTCTCGTCCGTGAGTAGAACCAGTGAGCCGATCCGTATCTGATGAGTCGGATGGTGCCACTTGGATATCGCTTGAAGACGTTGGAGATATCCCGTGGACCACCTCTTCCAGAATCCTTGAAGCTTCTGCTGAATGAGCTGCCATCTAGAGAGCCTTGAGACGTTGAGTTGCTCTAAAGATGGCTCTGGAAGAGTCGTGGGAGCCTGACCGATGAGAAAATGCCCTGGTCGTCAAGGCTGAACAGTCATCAGGATCATCCGTGAGCGGTTCCAGTGGTCGTGAGTTGAGCACTGCCTCGATTTGAGCGAGCAAAGTGGTGAGTTCCTCAAAAGTGAGCAGATCCTCTCCGATCGTCCGGGTGAGATGGAACTTCACCGACTTCACCGCCGCTTCCCATTTCCCTCCAAAGTGCGGAGCACCTGGAGGATTGAAGGACCACTGAGTCCCATCATTGATGAGGAGCTGTGCGAGCTGTCTTGATTGAGCTGATCCTGACGAGAAGAGCTTCTTTAGTTCCTTGTCAGCGCCAAGGAAATTGGTCCCACAGTCACTAAACAAGGAATGAGCGATCCCACGCCCACTTGAAAAGCGTCTATACGCCGCGATGAACCCCTCGGCTGAGTAGTCTGACACGACCTCGAGATGGACCGCTGAGGTGGTCATGCAGACAAAGATAGCCAACCAGCCTTTGTACGACTTGTGTCCCCGCCCTTTCCAGGACCGTAGAGACACTGGGCCGGCATAGTCGATCCCAGTGTTGAGAAAGGCTCGAGCGGGAGTGAGTCTGGCTGGTGGCAACTGGCCCATGAGCTGTTGAGCGCGTACTCCACGTTGGCGAGTGCAGTTAACGCACTTGAGGATGAAGGAGCGTACTGGTGCTCGACCTCCGAGTATCCAGTAGCTACTTCTGAGCTGCCTGAGGGTGAGCTGTGTGCCTCCGTGGAGTGTCCTTAGATGAGCCTGTCCGATGAGTAGCTGAGCCAGTTGAGATTCCTTCGGAATAATCACTTGGTTCCGGCTCTCCGGGCCTATGTGAGCAAACTTGAGCCGTCCTCCTATCCTCAATACCCCTTGGCGATCGATGAAGGGTGTGAGCTTGGTGAGGGGGTGGGATTTGCTGAACCTTTCCCCTCGTGAGATCGCTCTGAGTTGATCCTTGAAGTGAGCTGCCTGCGTGAGTTTGATCCAGAGGATGCGAGCCTCTTCAAGATCACCAAGAGTGAGCGGGTATCGAAGAGAAGAGTTGGGGGTTTTCCTGAGCCGAGCTATGAATCGTCGACAGATTGCTGTGACCCTGAGCAGTCGGTTGAACGATGAGAATCTGTCGACGAGATTCCAGAGCGCGATTGGATGAGCTTTTACATGTAGGAGAACTCCTGGCTTTTCCTCGAGGTCTGCGCTGAGGTCTTTTTCCAGAGCGTGAGTTGGCCATGATGAGCAGTCTTGATGAAGCCATGGTGGCCCTTTCCACCAGAGCTTATGAGATACCAGTTGGTGCGCTGATAGACCTCGAGATGCACAGTCTGCAGGATTCTCCTTGCCCGGTACCAATCTCCAATGAGCCTGCTGAGTGAGCTCCTGGATGAGTGCCACCCGATTTTTCACGAACTCCTTCCATCTTGAGGAGTGTGAGCTGATCCACGTGAGCGTGACCGATGAGTCGGTCCAGAGATAGGTGGTGGCGTTCGTGAGATTGAGTTGGTCCTTGACGTACTTAGTCAGTTTGGCCAGGAGGAGAGCCGCAGTGAGTTCTAGTCGTGGGATTGTCAGCCGTTTGAGCGGTGCGACCTTCGTTTTTGAGCAAACCAATGTGAGTTGTGATTTTCCCTTGTTGAGAACCTTGAGATAGATCACGGCTGACATCGCCACTTGTGATGCGTCGGAAAAACCGTGTACTTCGACGACGGAATCCGTGAGCAGTCCAAGCCACCGAGGTATGGTGATCTCTGATAACTGTGTGAGCTCCTCCCTGAATTGGCTCCATCGTTGAGCAGTTGTCTGGGAAACTGGTTCGTCCCATCCCAGTTTCTCGATCCATAGAGCCTGGAGCAATATCTTCGCTCGTATGACCACTGGCGCTAGGAAACCCAGTGGATCGAAGAGTTGAGCCGTTTCCGATAAAATGATTCTCTTCGTTATTGAGCTGGTCTCAGGCTGAGTGACGGAGAACTTGAAGTTGTCCGTTCCAGGATGCCAAGAAACCCCTAGAATCTTGGTGAGCGAGTCCTCTATGAATCGTTGTTCTTGAGAGGTGCTGTCAGGTTGAAGAGATGTGAGTAGAGCTGGGCTATTTGAGTGCCATTTGGCTAGCGGAAAGCCTCCTGACCGACAGAGCTGTGTCACCTGATGAGCGGTCCTGAGTAGCTCTTCATCTGAGTCAGCACCCCCGCAGATATCGTCAACATATCGTCCTTTCATGAGCGGTTCCACAGCGAGAGGATAGTTCGATCCTTCATCCTCAACGAGCTGATGAAGAACACGCATTGAGAGGAACGGAGCTGACCTAGTGCCATATGTGACCGTGGTGAGTTGATAGGTGGCGATATCTCCGTTTGAGTCGGTCCAGAGTATTTGTTGGAGTGGCCAATCTTCCGGATGTACCCGAATTTGACGAAACATCTTGGTTATGTCCGTCATGAAAATGAGCCGTTTCCGCCGAGAAAAGAGAAGTACATCCGAGATATCCTTCTGCAACTTCTCACCCGTGTGCATAATCTCGTTCAACGATTGTCCTGAGCTGGTCTTGTTGGAGCCGTTGAAAACAACTCTGAGCTTCGTTGTCTTACTGCTCGCCCTGAGAACTCGGTGATGAGGGAAGAAATATTCCGGAGGAGCGTCAGCCCGAGAAGAACACGGACGGCCCGAAACCCTCAACCCTCCTGAAGCCGAGGCCTCATGTGCTAAGGTCATTTCGGTGCCCGTGCCCCCTCCCCATTGAGCTAGCGCTGATGAGCTGATCTAGCGAGCTGTCCGGAGACTCGACGCATGTGGCCGAGCTCTTCATATTCCCTGAGGAAGTCCGTGTAGAGCTGACGATAAACCTCATCACGTGAGAGTTTCCTGAGCAGACGATGGAGGCAAGCGAGTGCAGACGATCGTGAATCTCCTAGCGAGGAAACTGGAGATTTGAGCGGTATCCAAACAATGTAGCGGCCAGATGCATCTCGTGAGTGGGTCCATTGAAAGTGTTCTTCACACTGCGCTTCCTTCTCGTTGAGCTGAACCTCTGGTGTCCCAGGGATCTCTTCCTGGATCCAGAATTTGGTGAGCAGTTCGTTGAGATCCTCGTTGGTGACCGTTAGATGAGAAGTTGCTACTTGAGTAGTATCAGGACCTTCCGTTGGTCCGAATACGATCCATCCAAGTCGCGTGAGCTGAGCCGATGGTGAGTTTGGTCCGTTGGTGATGACTTGTGGTAAGATGAGTTGTCCATAGACATCAGCGCCAAGAAGGATGTCAATTGGTGCTGGTGTGAGAAAATCGGGATCAGCGAGCTGGAGTCCTTCCAGATGATCCCATGTGAGCTGACTTGGTGNAATAGAAATCAGCGCCAAGAAGGATGTCAATTGGTGCTGGTATGAGAAAATCGGGATCAGCGAGCTGGAGTCCTTCCAGATGATCCCATGTGAGCTGACTTGGTGAGAATGTCGGTAATGAGGTTGTGAGCTGGCCGAGAGCATAGGCAGAAACTCTGAGCTGAAAGTGAGAGCAAGTGGACTGTATTGTGAGCCGAACCTTGCCTAATGCCGGCCCAGATGCCGTGTCTCCAATCCCCGATATTCGTAGCTGTGTCTTGAGCCTTAACAGCCCAAGCTGACGAACGAGCTGGTCTGAGATGACGGAGATTTCCGACCCTGGATCGATGAGTAGACGAACCTGATGAGCTGGCTGATCTGGGCGTACCAAAAGCGCAAGGCTGGTAGCCAGAAGGACCCCAGGGCGGAAGTCTTGAGCGGATCCGGAATCTGAATGGTGACCTGAGCAGGAGACGGCAATCTGAGCTGGTGATCTTCATTCCGACGACGTTGACTGGCCTTGGTCACCAGTCACCACCATGGGGATGTCGTTCTCGTGGGTGTAGGTCACCACCGGAACGGCATTTTGCTGGGTTGAGTTGGTCTGTTGCCTCTGCTGAGCTGGACGTTGAGGCTGACTCGATGGCTGGTTGTGGAGCATCGAGTGGTGGAGGCCCCCGCAATACTGGCACTTGGTCTTGGACCTGCAGTCCCTCACCGAGTGCCGACCAAGGCAATTGTAGCAGAGGTAGCGACGCTCTACTACCTCCCTACGAGCTGATACCGAAAGTTGACGGAAGGATGAGCAGGATGTGAGGTAATGGTCTGCCTCACACATCGAGCACGGGTACGTGACCTTCCCCGATGGAGCGGACTTGGGAGCTGGCCTCGATTTTTGTGGTGGTTGAGCGGTGCCGTGGTGAACCTTCGCAGCGGTCGACTGCTTGGATGAGCTGACATTGGAGGGCTTTGTGGCAGGAGCACGAGGAACCGAGTTAATCTCGATGCTCTCCATCGCGCGAGCTCTCCCAGTGAGGAAATCCTTGAAGTCCTTGTATGAAGGATACTCCGCCGATGAACCGACCTTGACCTCCCAGGCTTCACGAAGCTTTGAGCTGAGCCGTTGCGAGACCGTATGTACGATCACCTGGTCCCACTGGGAGGTTGGGGAGCCGAGAGCCTCCAGAGCGTTAAGTGCCTCAGAGGTGACAGTGAGCAGGGCATTGAGCTCTTTGGCACTGTGAGAAGTCATGGTTGGGGGACTGAGGAGCTGTTCCAAATGAGCTGAAATGAGCAGTCGCTTATTCTCGTAGCGAGACAAGAGCAGTTCCCATGCAATCGAGAATGACTCATCCGAGATCGTAAGATTCGCGATGCGTTGAGCTGGCTCCCCTGAGAGACTAGTACGAAGATAATGCATCTTCTCCACGTTGGATAGATCCGTATTCGAGCCGACCAGAGACGCGAAAAGATCGCGGAACGAGCGCCAGTCCGCATAGGCCCCTCCGAACTTGGGCAGAGAAATCTCAGGGAGATAACGCTTGGAGTATGTGGGCTGAGCCGTCCCAGACGCGAGAGACCGACGAGATGAACCTGAGATCCCCCTTTTATCAATGAGCTGGCTTAAAATACCCCTTGCCTCATGATAATGCCCGATAGTAATGTCGAACCGATGGTCCTTGAAGTACGGCAATTCAAGGATCCCTTCGATCTTGCCGCTGCCAGCGATGAGCTTCTCATGAGTGCTCTCGAATTTTTCCCAGTAGGTCTCCAGGATCTCGAGTTTACCCTGGAGATTGGAGATTGTGAGGCTTTTCGCCTCTTCTGTGAGCAGCTCCTTGTAAACGCGTTCGATGAACGCTGCCCGAGAGTTATTCAGGCTAATGGTCGCCTCAAATGATGCCATAATTGAAAATAAGTGCGCAGCTCAAAAAAAGGAATGAACCGAAAAAACCTAAGTAAGGCGACCCCAAAAGCCAAGCAGTGAGCAGTGAGAAGCGATAAAATTAAGTATCCGGTCGGTTGAGCGGCAACAGTAATAACACCGAAGAGTCTTAATTTAGTAGGTAGCAGCAGTGAGCGATTCCGTTGAGCAGGCGCGAGAATTTATTGAAAAATTCAAAAAAAACGAAAAAGGGTTGGAGAATATAAAGGGAGCGGTAGCCAAAAAAAACAAAGTTGAATGCTCCAAAAAATTCAAAAAAAAGGAAAAAATGGCAAAAGTAGCAAGAGGTAATTAAATGCTACCTAGCCGAGTGAGTGATGTTGAGCTGGACCAGTGCAGGAACGCTGCAGTTGAGAAAAAAGTCCAAAGTCCCGGGGATGAGCTGCTCCAAAATTCAAATATTCCCGCGGGCCGGTAATGCAGTTCCCTGATGATTGGAGAGCTGGACTGGTTGAGGTCCACTGCGTACGCTGAGCCAACGAGCTGGTCCCCGTAGGTTGAGCACCACTGACCGCGGCACTTCCACTCCCGCCAAAACCCAACAAAAAAAACGAAAACCGAAAAATATTCCACCGATCCGGCTCGAAGGACCAAAATGTTTGATGAGATGCCTGGATCGGGGAATTAATTGTGCGGATGGATGAGTTGGAGTCGGATTACGGGGAGTGGGATGAGTAGAACCAAGAAATGAGCGGAACACGTGCACGTGGTCACAAATTCACTGTATTTGTCAAAGAAAATGTTCACAATAAATAAGTCACTAGAGATTGAGTCACTGAGCAACCGTAATAATGAGCGGACCGATAATAATGAGCCGACTAATTCCTTGAATTGATAATAATTGAGCTGACACAATGAGTTAGTCCGAGTCACTAGAGATGAGCAGTACAATAAAAGAAGTGTCTCTAACTAGATCCCGGAAACGAATGAGAGAGAGACACGGGCTTACAGGTGCCACGTGCCCTAATTCGATGGTCACATGACCTAATTTAATATAGATCATATGGTAATAAGGAGCTGTCCAGGACGTGGCGCCTCAGGTGTCCGAATTAACAACCCCCGGTCATCTGAGGTGAGCGCGTCAGGTGTGCGTGAGTGGGGAGAGAATGGATGAGCCTTGCGTGCGTTAGTGTGAGGGACCTGTCAGCTGACAGGATTTCCAACATAGGTCTAAATACCCAGTTGAGAACATAAAAAAAAAAATCCAAGGCTAATATGTCCAAAACAAAAATATCAAAAAAAAAACCATGGAAAAAAACCCCAAACCAAAAGAAAAACGAGCAAAAAAGTCCAAAATATCCACAAAATAAGAGGAAAATCTTTATTACACAACAATTTACAAAGAAATATTGTACGAAATGTTATTAAGGAAAACCAACAACATCATCAACAGAATAATCTTGAACAACCCGATTAAGACGAGCATCAATATCAAAAACAGAACACTGACTGTTTTGACTGTTTGGTCAAATACAGTTCCAAACAGTTCAAAACAATAAAATTAGACTACCTTGAAACTGACATATAATGTGAGCGGATATATTACCATTGGATATTCTTGCAATTGGATAATTTCAAATTGGATATTTTAATATGGACATTATTTACTGGAGATTTCCGACCGGATATTTAGACCGGCTACCGCTTCTTTGTTCAAATATTGTTGGAACGTCGTTTTGGTCTCTGGTGGTTCTTTTTCCAGAGTCGCAAGGCCAAATTGAACCAATGCTACCAATCGATCTAAGAAACACTCCAGGGAGGGTATTCTCGAGTTGGGATCGTACGGTCGAATGACGGTCCGTCGTACACGACATGGAATCGTATACGCTCGGGGTCACTCGGTTCGAAGTTGTGCGCATACGACTTTGGCTCGCATATGACCCCTTCCGCTCCCGTGCGACTTCTTCGCTCGCACTTTCCTTCCATACGATCGAGTCGCCGGGAACTCTAATCTCAACGTCCAATCATTCTAGTAGCGTATAACTATTAATTTACCCTCGTCGTATAAATACAGTTCTATTACTATTCCTCCGGGTTTTTACTTATTAAACATTAAATGAAGAGCATCGAAGATGCCAAAGAAGGTCAAACAAAATACAGAGGCGAGGAGTATCACAGCAGCCCAAAGAAATCTTATGTTGGAGTTTATCAAAAATCATCCCAAAATGATAAGTGGACAATTTGCACCTAATTTCACTATCAAAGATGCTCAAAAATTGTGGGAGGAATTGGCAAAACTTCTAAATGTGCTGCAAGGTCCAGAAAAAGATTGGAAAAAATGGAGAAAAGTAAGTTCGAAAGTGGGGTTAATTTCATTGATAGATATGAACGAGGATGTTGATGTGGGATTATTTACTTCTAGTGTTATCAAGATTGGAAGACTAACGTGAAGAACAACAAAGCATCACAGAACAAATCGCGAGGAGCAACTGGGGGTGGTCCTCCAGAGCAGGTTGCACAGAATACTGATGATGATAAACTTGCAGAGATCATAGACCCAGTTTTGATCAATGGACTGGAAGATATTGCAGAATCTGAGGTCGAGTTTGTAAGTATATGAAGGTATTTTTGATGAGCGATTTTTTACATGAAGTGACATTTGATGAAATTATCCATTTATCTTGGTAACGATTGATTTTATGGGAATATATCAGTACAGTTCTTTTGTAGCTGCATGAATTTCCGACGAAAATTGCCTCTTGACATTTTCATCTAAAATCACTCATTATCAAAATAATGGCATTTGTAATCATCAAAGTACTGGAAGTATTGATATCGTTGGTAATCGCCCTTTTATCTTGATAGCGATTGATTTTATGATGAAATATCAACAAACTTTTTTGTAGCAGGATTAATTCCCAACGAAAATAGTCTTTTGACTTTTTCCCCTCAAATAACTCAAGAACGGGACAACTACATAGTGAATGAAACAGACATTGGATACTTCTCCAATTCATGATAGCTCTTTCATTATATCAACAGTTTATTCGTCGAATTCTGAAATATTTTCATAATTCTTAATCAAATTCTTCCATTTAGGATTTTCCTGAGGACAACAAAGATGAAGAACAGAAGATTGATGCTCCAGAGGTTGCTCCTGATGAGGGAGATAATAAAAAATCACAGTTGATTGATATTTTGAAGACTGCTACTGATGAGGGGAAAGCTGAGGAACAGGACATCGACGATTTGAAGATTCCTGGTGATGAAGAAATTGAAGAACAGAAAACTGATGTTTTGAAGACTGCTATTGATGAAGAAGAAGGTGGCGAATATAAGGCTGATGGATTAAAGACTGTGTCTGATGGTGAAGGATATGAAGAACAGAAGACGGCTTGTGAGGATACATTGAGTCAGATTTTTGGATTGAAAGTTCAGGCTATAGAGGTTGAAAACGAGTTTTCGAGTGCAATTTATTCAGACTTCCAAGATGACAAGACTTCAATAGTTTTCAATCCACAATATAGCAACAGTACAGTTATTTCACAGTCTAATACTACACAGGGAAAGGATACAGAGGGCATCATGTTACTGAACGTTGAAGATGGCGATAAAGAGAATGATAAAAATATTGTTAATAAACCAAAAGTGGAATTCAAGGAGGAAAAATTGGATAAGAAAGGAATTAAAAAAAGTGAGCGTCAAAATTTATGCTAACTCTCACAGTTGGTCTTCGAGGTATTTGCCAATAATAATATAATAATTAAATGTTAAAATATTTCCAGGTTCCATCAGGGCACGTTCAAATCCAGGTAGGAGGTTGGAGAGTGCCATTGCAACATCCAATGGAATGACTTCCATTATGTCTAGTGATCTTTCCCTGAAGAGTACCTTTTATAAAAGGAAAACTGAGCTAAGGACATATCACCAGAGGAAAATTGAAATCCTGGAGGAGAACCAACGTTTGAAAGCTCGGAAAACCCGAGCATTGGAAAAAATTGGAGAGGCGATCGCGAACTATATTTTTTGACTCAAGATTTTCCTTTATAATTATCGGGGTTCCTCAAAGAGGTTGCGTGCACTGAGCTTTCTTTCAAGTAGAAAAAAAATTGCAGGCAGTTTGAGATTTGTTGAGAGGTTTTACTTAGAAGATCATGAATATTCAGGTTACGAAGTTTGATACTGAAGAAGACAAATACGCTACGCAATGTGTCATCGAGTCATTAACGTTAATTATTACTCCTGTTCAATGACTGATTAAGAGTTTATAATGCTCATTAGTTTTTAGAATCTGGGGTTGAATAGCTGATAAAAATAATGAGCATGGAGTTATTGTTCATCTATTCTATCTCTAAAAGAGTTAATTAGATATCACTTGAAATTTCGGAAATAAAAAAACCAATTGATTAGAATTAAGTTTGTTGTTGAGTAGAGTCTACTCTGTTATTCGTTTTTATTCCCTATGTTTTGATTTGATGAGTACTCGTTCGAATCAGATAAGATCCAAAGAAAAAAACTCCAGAGTTTATCAGAATTAATATCGAGAAGTGAATAGATTAGTTAGCCTTATTGTTTTATAGCAAAACTATTTTGAGTTGTCAACATTTCATCCATTCAATTTATTCCTTATTATCATCAAACAGAGAATCAGAGAATGAAACCAATGAGTGCATTATTTGATAGGTATAATAGATTATTTTCGTTTGTTACTTCACTCGTTTTATGAAAGTCGGACGTTATTGTGAGGAAAGAGATGTGATACAGTTTCATAGGCAGAGTGAGAGACTGTGATACCCATTTTTTGAGATTAACAAGGTACTATAATAAAATTAAGTATATTTAATATGACAAACAGGGTAGTCAATTAGTAACGACTGAGTTTGAAATGCAGTTATACCTATTTCTTCAACCAATTCTACTTTAAGTATACTAAAGATGTAAACCATTGAAATAATAAACATTGTTTGAGTTCCTACGAGTGTTTTTTTTTTTGCTTTCAACATTGTCTTATCGGTGGAAATCACGTGAAGAAAGCTGCAATCAACTGGCGTTGACGACTACTCCCTCGGCTCAATTCTGGATTAACCCTTCTTATAACAGGTGCATCCCCGTCTTCAGGAACTGTCTGTGGATGCCGAAATCTATATCTTCGCTTTCTTGGATCATCGGTGGAGGTAGGATATGATTTGCAATGCAAATATTGTGTAAAACGATACATGCATTTGTTATCTTTGCTGCTACTACTGGATCATAGTGAAGGGCTCGACCCTTTTGTAAGCATCGAAACCGCATCTTGAGAACAGAGTTAACTCGTTCAAACAGTGAGCGAGTATGAGTTACTTGACGAGTATATCGCTCTTCTGGTGAGTCAGGAGCAGCATCGAGCATTGGTGTCATTAGCCAAGGACGTAGACCGTTCCCAGAATCCCCTATAGATACAATTGCATTTAATATTCGATCAACAAGGATACATATTCGATATGTCTCAATGAATAGAAAAATACCGAGCAAGAAGAAATCATCACGTTCAGTTGCATGAAGTCTACGCATCAATGGGAGTACTTCACAATTGTTCCATATAAAACTATCGTGAGATCGTCCTGGATACCTCGCATTCGCATTGAGAATACGATAATTAGCATCACAGATCTAAGGTATAGAAACCAACATGATAATTATAAGTGACAAAGGGACATTGGTTGTAACCTAGATTGGGATGGATGCATACCAACTGCACGTTTAACGAGTGATAACCCTTCCGGTTCACATATAAGTATTCCACGTCATGTTTGGGTGGAGCATGTGCACGTTGCCACGTGTGTGCATCGATGCACCCAATGACCCCAGGAAATCGAAAATTTTCGTAAAAGCTGTCATGGGGAAGAGATATTTTCACGTTAGGAATTTTGTCATTTATAAATTTTCTTTAGTTTGAATCAAATGAACCTACTCCCAACGAACTTCTTCCAGTTCTCCCAGATTTCGTGGAAAGTGAACCCACTCGTTGAAGACATCAGGTTGGTTTAGAATGTCAATGACTTCATGGATACATCGGCTCACTGATGGTTGGCTGATAGCCATATACATATTATGCCCAACATCATTCTGGAAACTCCCCGCTGCCATGAATCGTAAGGTGCTCAAAACCTTGGAAAATTTGATAGCTTCCCTGACAAATGGGGTTGCATGATGATATTAACAATGTGCTAAATGGACCGCATTTCAATATTACCTTTACCGTTGGATCCAACGCTGATCGTCTTGAAGGAGCAGGGAGACGGTCAGTCACGAGATCAATTAAATCATCCACTAGCGATTTATTCAAGCGAAAATGCTCGACAAATCGATCCTCTGGAAGTTCAAATGGATCATACCGCTCATGGAAAATGCGTGGATAACCTCCTCGCCTTTGAGCTTCGTCCACGATTCCATCCACGAGATCGAATAAATGAGGAGTATAATCCATTTCTTTTTGTTTTTCGAGTTCAAATTGAAAAATAACTTATTACACGAAACAATGGGAAAGTAATAATTACACTAGTGGCACTCGTTACGATCTGAAGAGAAATCTGCCTATCGATTGACAGGTCATACGTTTTTCATGGGTCGATCGTTCAATCGTATGCGAGCGAAGAAGTCGCACGGGAGCGGAAGGGGTCGTATGCGAGCCAAAGTCGTATGCGCACAACTTCGAACCGAGCGACCCCGAGCGTATACGATTCCATGTCGTGTACGACGGACCGTCATTAGACCGTACGATCCCAACTCGAGAATACCCTCCCAGTAATCATGCATTATTGATACCCGCGAATATTTCTGCAATTTTGTTCTCATCCGTTTCGCACACTGTTCAGTCTACATAAACATATCACGGGAAAACATTCTCTTTATAATTTTATATCTTCAATTGTTTTCACCATGAGATTCAATCCTATAAACGTTATTAAGCTCTTCATGGCAGGATTTGAAGTGATGAATCTTGTGGAAACTCCTGTAACTAATGAAGAACGAGAATTGGCAACTAATTTCGAGACCATATTGAAAGAAACTATAGAGGAATATAATGGTGTGGAAATGATTGAAGAATCCACTCTCGATTTCCAAGAGCCGTATAAAGATATCGAAATGATACCAATTGAGGATACAGCGTTCCAACCGCGTCTTAAAGAATCACTTGATAGTTGTTCGGATGAGGATGAATCTATAGGCCATGAATATAAAAAAAGCAGTTTGTTATGCCCCAAATAACATTCCAAAATTCAACTGCTTATTCGAATAACATGAAGTGATGAAAGTGGCACAAGTTATTCGAAACAAACAGTGGAATGAAGAAATATACAGATAACTGGGGTGCAGCGTCAGCACTTTGCGCCCCGACGACTGGCCTTCGCGTACACCGAGAAGACGTCACCCGATGCCTTGCAGGTGTGCGACGAAGAACAATGACCTGATGCAATCGTATTGCATGAGGTGATAAAAACTCGTGTAATCGTTGTCTCGGGGCCAGTTACTTGTCAATCCTTTGATTACCTTCTTTATACTTTAAACTCGCTTGATACATTCAGTATCAAACCGAGTTTTATTTATTCAATAACTTTTAAATTAATGATTAAAAAACCAATTCCCAATAAAGTAATTATTTCTATTAACTACCCGCGTGTAATTCATCCCTAATTGAACCCAACCGCTCGGGTCCATTACATATTTTGGTGGCAGCGTTATTTTGGGAAGACGGAGGCCTGATCAACCACTGTCTAATTACACAGTAATAGAGAACGAGATATTATTTGAGGAATTGGACTATTTGAGGGTAGTCTGGCCTGCACGTGCAACGACTCTTTCATCGAGGGAGCGAGAAGATTACCTATTAGGTAAACCAGCTGAAGATTTTCGTGGACCTTTTCATCGAGGGAGCGAGAAGATTATTACCTTCGAGGTAAACAAGCCGAAGATTTTCGTGGACCTTTTCATCGGGGGCGCGAGAGATTAGCCATAGTGGTTAACGGCAGAAACCTACCCTACTACATATTCGTAATAAAAGGGCTAGTACAGTGGAAACCTAGTCTGACAGAAGGGACTAGTATCGAGTAGTAGCTACCCAAGTAAGATTATTTCATTTTTTTTTGGCCAAGAGATAAATAATCGGTATGTCAACTCCAGGAGGTAGTCGATAAGAAAGTGAGTTTGATTCCTATTCTCTCTCTGCGCCGGGAGCACGGAGGAATTTATTCAACTCAGATGGGGAGATTGACAGAAATGTTAATCTGCGCCGAAGATATACCCAATCTTTGCATCAAAGCATGATAGTCGCTAATCAGCGATAGGTACGGGCCGAGGTTCACCGGGATGCTGGGGACGAGTTACCGGACGAATTACCTGGGGCTGGGCGCGGCAATAGCACGCAAAGAAGTAACGGGAGAATCTCAAATTCCCCAAATAATGTACGTCTTTACCCTGCTAATCCTCCACAAAACGTGCCGGGAAATCCATTTGAGGACATCGAGGAACTTCCGGAGGAAGAGGAAAGAGCAGAGGAAATAAATGACACGCCTGAACTACACTTTTCTACCCCAAGCAACGTCTTCTTCCAGGCGGGGGCACTTGGAGCAGGGGGCTTTAAACCAAATCGCACTCCTGAAGATGGGCGTCGTGAAACTATACCACCTGATATGGAAAAATCGGGGGAAGAGCGACCGCCTAGACGTTTAGATCATCTCAGAGGGAAAATAGTCGATTTACATGAAAAAGTCGCGACCCTTGAGATGAGAAACAGGAAAAGGGAGGAGGAAATGCAGAAAGCGCAACAACTTCTGGAATCCGAGCGGCTTCGTCGAGAGGAGGCTGAAAGGGAGAGGAATGACGTAAGAGACCTGTTAGCAGATGCCTGGGCAGAGCAAAATGTCCAAAATCATCGAGAAACTGTACGTACACATCTCGATTTGAAAGGCGCTCTGCAGATGGTACGTAATTTCGGAGGGGAAAATCCGGATAAATTGGATGCTTTCATGAAATCAGTCGAAAGCGCAAAAAAATTGATCCATCCTGAGCTCCAAGAATTTCTATTAGAAGGAATTTTAGGGAGTAAACTGGAAGGCAGTGCCATGAAACAACTGAAATACAGAACAGTTACGTCATTCGAACAACTAAAAACTGAGTTAGAGTCGCTTTTTGGGAAAACAAAAAGTTTGTTGGGTCTTCAGGTGGAGTTCAGTAGACTACAGCAGAAGGAAAACGAAGATGTTACTAAATATGTGGCTCGCACGGAAGATGTCACTTTGGACGGGTTCTTGAACGGGTTACTAGGTCTGCATAATGAGTTCACAGAGAAGGAAAAATTAGCTTCCAAGACACTCATGCTGACCCTGGCAAAACTAATGTTCGAGCAGGGATTGCGAGGGCATTTACAGATTCTGGTACGAGCACATAATTTCAAAACTCTCCATGAGGCTTGTGTGGGAGCTATAGAGCTAGAAAAAACTATTTCTGGCGCGCACAAGGGGAAGAGTGGAGGAGTTACAACAGCGCAGAAGAATTTTTCCGGAGGAAATCGAAGTTCTCTGGGTAGGCTATCAACTGGGAAATGTTTTACTTGCGGACAGCCGGGGCATCAATCGAAGGAATGTCGTAATAACGGACAGCGTAAGTCAATGTTACCAATTGCAACGGAAAGACGCAGCGTCAACGCTTTTGAGACCGTTTGTAAATACTGCAAATATGCAGGTCATGAGGCTACGGATTGTCGTAAGTTGAAAAAAAGATTGGGGATACCTAATTCACAAAAAGTTCCGTCAGAATTGACCAATAGCAAAGATGGTATGGCCTCGACACACAAAAACGACAAAACGGCCAGCAATAACAACAACTCTGCAAAAAAGAAAGGCGAGAAAGCTGATGCTGATAAAGTTCTACCAGTGGGGGCTTATCAAGTGATGATGGTGAAATCTTCCGAGGAGGGGAGGAATTCTTCAAAAAAATCTAAAAGGCAGATGATAAAACCAGCAAAGGCTGCTGAGATTAAAACGCAGATTTTACTCAGTGCAGCTGAATTGAAGGAGCCTACTTTATTCCTGGCAGATTCGGGAGCGAAAGCATCTCTTGTACGAAAAGATAAATTAGAGGACGATGTTGAAATCTCACCGGGGAATCGAGTCCTGAGAGGAATCTCCAATCAGGATGTGGCAACCTTGGGGGAGGTGGTATTATACCTGAAAATTGGTAGAAAATACCTGGGACATGCCTTTCAAGTAGTACCTGAGAGTTTTCCTTGCATCGGAGGTATACTAGGCGAGGATTTTTTGTCTTCTTCTAGCCTAGATGTGCAAACAATGCACGGAAAGGCGTTAATAATTAATGGACGTCCTTTTGATTTATTCCAAGACAGAGAGCCCGCAAAAATTGAAGCCAGAAGTGAAATTTTAGTTCGAGTTCCTACACACGGTGCAAAGACAGATCATGCAGAAAAAACAACTGGTAAAAGGAGTATTCATGGGAGAATGCTTACCCAGGGCGGTAAATGGTCAAGCAGTACAATGGTTTGTGTAATCAACACCAACGATAATGATGTATTTATCGATCTACCAACTGTAGGACTTGAACCTCTACCCTCGAAAGAAATTATTATGATGCTGAGAAGTTCCAAGAAAACCGAAATAAAAGATCGCGTTAAGCTGTTGCACGAGAGTTTGAGGATTGACCATCTGAACAGGGAAGAGAGGGACTCTCTTCTGGAAATCCTGGAGGAGTATAACTCTATCGTGCAATTACCAGGGAATTCACCAGGGGTGACCGATCATCTAGAACACGAAATTCCCTTGAAACCTGGCACCGCGCCCATCAACGTGAGACCTCACCGGTTACCAGAAGCGCAGATGGGGGAGGTTGACCGGCAGGTCAAGGAGATGCTGCAAAGTGGCGTCGTACGACCTAGTAAAAGTNATCTGAACAGGGAAGAGAGGGACTCTCTTCTGGAAATCCTGGAGGAGTATAACTCTATCGTGCAATTACCAGGGGATTCACCAGGGGTGACCGATCATCTAGAACATGAAATTCCCTTGAAACCTGGCACCGCGCCCATCAACGTGAGACCTCACCGGTTACCAGAAGCGCAGATGGGGGAGGTTGACCGGCAGGTCAAGGAGATGCTGCAAAGGGGCGTCGTACGACCTAGTAAAAGTGAATGGAATGCGCCTCTGCTTGTCGTACCGAAGAAAATGGATGCTTCGGGCAAGGTGAAATTTCGTGTTGTCGTCGATTTTCGACGGTTGAATGACGTCACGGTTGGTGATTCATTTCCGTTGCCCAATATTACTGACATTTTGGATCGGTTGGGTAATGCAAAGTATTTCTCAACTCTGGATTTGGCCTCGGGTTTTCATCAAATACCCGTAAAAGAAGAGGACAAGTGCAAGACTGCTTTTTCGACACCCTATGGGCACTACGAATTTAACAGATTGCCTTTCGGGGTTAAGGGCGGCCCTGCAACGTTCCAGAGGTTAATGAATTCTGTTTTGGCTGGAGTTCAGGGTATCCGATGTTTTGTATATCTGGATGACATCGTAATCTTTGGCCCAGATCTACAGGAGCATAATAAGAGGCTGAGGGAAGTCCTGCAGCGCCTGAGGGATGCAAACCTGAGACTCCAACCTGACAAGTGCAATTTCGTAAGACGAGAAGTCGTGTATTTGGGACATATTATCACCAAAGATGGGATCAAAGCCGATCCTAGTAAAATAGAAGCAGTAAAGGATTTTCCGGAGCCTCAGAGTAGAAAGGAAATAATGTCTTTTTTGGGTCTGGCAGGTTACTACCGGAAATTCATTAGGGATTTTTCCAAAATCGCAAAACCTTTGTCGAACCTTCTAAGAAAGGACGTCGCCTGGACCTGGGGGACAGCGGAGGAGAGCGCGTTTGAGAGCCTGAAATCAGCTCTGGTTAC
>NW_021680807.1:67809-68539 GCF_001412515.2 Diachasma alloeum | reverse complement strand
AATCGCAAAACCTTTGTCGAACCTTCTAAGAAAGGACGTCGCCTGGACCTGGGGGACAGCGGAGGAGAGCGCGTTTGAGAGCCTGAAATCAGCACTGGTTACAGCGCCAATCCTGCAATATCCAGATTTCCAGAGGCCATTTCTGCTGACTACGGATGCGTCAAACAAGGCTGTGGGAGCTGTGTTGTCGCAGGGGGAGATCGGAAAGGATCTGCCAATTGCCTATGCCAGCCGGACGCTTAATCCTGCGGAGCAGAAATACAGTACGATTGAGAGGGAACTAGTAGCCATTGTGTGGGGTGCTCATCACTTCCGACCCTACCTGTATGGGCGAAAGTTCACTGTCGNCGAAACAGCCGCCTACGATGACTTTGCTCAGGAGCTACGGGAAAGATTACGTGCAGCTCATCAGGAGGCGAGAGAGACCCTTGACAAGGTGAAAGAACGATCGAAAGTTCAATATGACAGAGATGCGGAGCCAATGGTGTTCAAAGTTGGCGACAAAGTCCTGTTGAAAAACGATGTTTTGCGACGCGGAAGATCGAAGAAGTTGACACAGCCCTGGATCGGTCCTTACGAAATTGTAGAGAAGAAATCTGATGTGAACTATATAATTCGAAGCGGAGGAAAGAAGAAAACACAGAGAGTCCACATCAACCGACTACGTCCTTTTGTAGAGGCATGACTATATGTACCTCTGCCTCGGACGTTACAACTCTTCGAAGACCTG
>NW_021680807.1:66665-67367 GCF_001412515.2 Diachasma alloeum | reverse complement strand
GAAGATCCCAAAGGGCATTCAGGTTCTTCCCTCTACTGATTCTCCATTGCTTGACTTTATTTTTGAACTCCAGATTGACGTATCCGGGTCGATAGAGAAATCGAAAACGCCGAGGTCTTATAGACGGTCTAGGGACTGTCGCAAAATCATTGTTCGGTAGAATGGATGCTGAGGATGCACTTATCATCAACCAGAGACTTTCACGATTAGAAAGTGGGGTTGAAGAGACTTTTGAGAGTTCTAAGAAACAAATGGAGATCGTAAATTCAACTCTCTATCAGTTGGGACATACGGAGGAGATGATTCAGAAGAATGAAGAAATCCTCATGAAGTCCTTAAAGGAGAAAGATTACGAGGTATTAACGATCACAGATAAGGTTGATCTGGACGAGCATCTCATGATATTGGAAGCTATCTACACCGGGGTAATGAGGGATGCTGCGAAGATCAAGAAGTTACTGACTGACGCCAAAGGGAAGCTAATGGATTCAGGGGTATTCACAGAGAGGAGTTTAGTTGCCCTTCTTAAAACAGCGAAGTTACCGAAGGGTTTAAGTTTCCCCTTTGAGCTCGAAGTAGGCGGGATGTATCAAATGCAGGAGGTATCCACCGTCCACGTTCATGTATTTGGATTTAAAATTGTTACCTTGGTAGAGATACCACTCGTCAATTTTCAAGCGTTCGACGTTACGCTGACGCATG
>NW_021680807.1:2069-65557 GCF_001412515.2 Diachasma alloeum | reverse complement strand
TCAATCCTTTGATTACCTTCTTTATACTTTATACTCGCTTGATACATTCAGTATCAAACCGAGTTTTATTTATTCAATAACTTTTAAATTAATGATTAAAAAACCAATTCCCAATAAAGTAATTATTTCTATTAACTACCCGCGTGTAATTCATCCCTAATTGAACCCAACCGCTCGGGTCCATTATAAGTTGAATTCTGGAGGACTGCGAAAACCAAGAAAAATCTGTCTATAAAAACCGTTTCCAATAGATCCAAAAAAGTGAAATCCGTCCAACAATTACGTCGCTGGGCGCATCAACTCAATAAAGGAGGAACTTATATGGAGAAGTTAAAGCGTATATCAGAGTATACATTGAAAAATATGAAGAATGCTATTGATATGGGGTTAATTGTTCATGATGCAGACCTACGAAGATGGGCTCTGCAAGCTCAGAAAGATATTGGAAGTAAGAATATTCGTTTCAAGGCGTCCCCATGGTGGCTGCATTACTTCAAAAGAGCTCATCGTATTACATCTCGCAAAATTATTAAATTCGTGACACGTAAAACAATAGAAAATCAAGAAGATTTACAAAAAACAGCGGATGAATTCGTGCAAAAAATCAAACCATATTTTGAAATGTACGGCTCGTAAAACATCTATAATTCTGATCAAAGTGGTTTTCAAATGCAAACGCATTCGGGACGAACTTTGGCGGACAAGGGGTCTAAAGAAGTCTCGTGCATTGTACAATCTATAACATCAACGACACACAGTTATACGATACAACCCACGATATCTGTTGATGGAAAATTATTGTTACCTCTTTTCATTATTTATAAGGAACCCGCCGGAACGTTTGGCCCAAGGGTCCAGGAGAATCTATTCAGACCTTCAAATGTTTATGTAACCGCTTCAAAATGGGGAAAACTGACTTCTGGTAAGATGATATTTTTAATGTATAACAAGATGTGACAAGTTATTTACACTGATTGCAATGTTCATCGTATTCCAAAAATTCCAGAGCACTTCAAAATTTGGTTGGAAGAAATATTCTTTCCACACGTGGGACCAAAAAGTCTACTGTTGATCGATTCATGGAGTGGACATTGCTCTCGAGTGGTAGAAGAGGCAACTCCTCGGAATAAGGAATTATTAACTATGCTGATTCCGAAAGGGACGACCGGGAAAATTCAACCTCTTGATGTATCCTGTTTCAGAATTTGGAAAAATTATGTTCGTCATTTTTCGAATACGGTCGTTCTCTTGAATCCTGACATCAATTTACATGCACGAAATAATGTAATCAAATTGCAATCTCTAGTTCATAATTAATTATCGTCATCAAGGTATCAAAATCTATTTCGTTATGCTTGGTTCCAAAGTGGCTACATTGCTAATAAAAACCAGAGGAATTTGATAATCCTGTTGATTTTGTATTTGGACAATCTTCTAATCCATAATGTGACGTTGATGGTTGTTCTAATGTTGCAGTAGTTAGATGCTCGAAGGGCAGAAAGTCTCTCTGCCTGGACCATTTTTTTGATGAATATCATTTCTTTACCGATTATAATCCATAATAAAATATACATATGGACAACCACAGGCAAATGCCAAACAAGTAAAGGATCGATTGAGACGGATGGAATGAGTTTCTACAATAAATACTGAATCATTTGAACAACTTATTAGAACAACTCATAGTTCTCCCAGAAATTATTCCTTCTACCCCAGAAAATGTGAGTTCCGGGGAAAATAAAAACAAGGTATTCCGCATTTTTCCATGTTCTTCCCAATGCAATCATATGAGTTTGATCAAAATCGGAGGGGAACATCTCTCTAGTGTTCCTTGTTAGTGGGTGCTTACGTCACTAAAGGAAGCTCCCGGGTAGAAATTCAACCGGGGATTCAGCCGCAACTCGGGTGAGCGCGAGCTCAGCCTCGGCTTGCCGCTTGACCCGAGTTCACGCCGCGACACGCCGCTCCATACCGGCTCACAGTCGAACGCTCATCAGACGGCATAACCCGGCACTTGAGTTTGAGCTGTGGCTCAACGCTTAGAACTCAGCTCCGATTGAGTCGTGTGGTTTCGAGTGGAGAGTAGAATAGAATGATATTATACATTTTTAGAATATCGATTTAAAATTTGAATACTTTGGAAAATACTTGTCTTCGTACTATAAATAAAAATGGAATTCCACTGAACTTTCTATAAAATTTGAAATTTACTTATTTTTCCCTCTGTCATCAAATATACTGTGACTCGCTTCAAAATAACAACTCATAAAATTTGGCTTTCTTCCTCACAGTGCGGAGATATATGGAAATGAGATAGGGAAATGGAGTTGAATTTTTTCGATTTTTTTGATTGTTCCAATTAATAAAGAATAATTCTCTTTCATTACTACTTTAGATCGTTTATTTTACTTTATTGAATGAAGAACAACGTTAACGTTTTTCAAGTGATTATTTTTCTTGGTTTTGTTTGTTGTATTCGCGAGAAAAAAGAAAGTTTTGACTACGTTTCAGTGAATTGTTCTACCTTGTATTTTCAGATTAATCCCATTCGATTAGTTAATATCACGTTATTTCTGATGAGCTTGTGATTGTTCATCTGAAAAAGCATGCCATCTTCACATTTATTCGATTGTTTTTTCGCTCAAATCACGATGCCATCGGACCTGTCAAATCATTATTGAGGTTAAGTATACTGGGATTGAGTAATTGGAGATGAACCTGAGGTTGAGCAGTGGCCATTCAACTAAAGCCCGGCGAAGCATTTCGCGTAATAGTCTAACGCTGGGCTGTGAGCGCGTGACGCGACTCAACCTCGGGTACATGTGACGCGCGTAGAGTTTATCCCAAGCTGGGGTGGAGTGGCGTATTTCTAGCTGGGATACGGGTTCCGAGCCGAGCTCGAGCGGCGAGATTTCTACCCGGGCTGTAGAAAAAAGCTCATGAGCGTAGCTCTAGTAGTTTGGGCTGTGCGTTGATACCTAACCCCCATGGAAACGGGCTTCGGCTTTATATATAAGATAGCACGCGTGACCTTCGCTTCGCCGGGGAATTACCCTCTTGAAACAAATTATAGAACTGAACTACTACATCCAATTCTCAATACCGCTGTTTTCAATCGAGTAAAAGAAAACTGCTTTTTATTTCATTCCGCTTTCATCTTATTTCATACATAATTAGCTTATTCTATTACAATACTTGTTTATAAACTACATTTATCGTCTTATTATTTGGTGAGTAGATTTATAAATTCTTTGCATTTCCCGCTCTAGGGCAAGCTATATATAACTGACCGTGAGAAAAGCATGGTTCTTTCAAATTAACGCAACAATATCTTCACATTTGCTCTTGTGCTTTATTTATCGTGATACTAAATGCTAATGTTGTTAGAAATTGCAATCTTTTGAATTGAAATGGTAGTTTAGTAGATATGAGTGGAATCCTGGGAATAAATACAGTTTTTCCTTCATACTCTCCTGACATTATTAGCGCTTCAGTTATGTTGTTTGACAATTGTTTCATGGTCATTCTGATTCCATTACATAATGTTGGTGAATCTAAATTTCTGAAAAAAATAATTGGTGATCGTACCTTTAACCTTGAACAATGCAGAGGCATTCCTGGCACTTTTAGGGGGTTCAAAAATCGGTATGGCTTGACGTGGAAATAACGTGCCTTTAATGTGTCCCTTACGTACACGTAAAAGGCACGTGGAAAAAAATATACATTGAAGGCACGTTAAGGGTACGTTAAATCCACGTTAAAGGTACTTATTCCCTAAAAAATTCCCCAGAAGAGACGCTACTTAATAAAGTTGATTGAATTTTCCATGTGCCTTTTGTGTGCCATTAAACGACTTCAATTCTAAAGTGATTTTACCGTGTACTTAATGTGCCTTTTGTTTTCAACGACTTTAATTTCGACGTGACTTTAACGTGCACTTAATGTGGACGGGCGGGACGAAGACTATTCATGTACACAACGTTGATACCAAGGTAAGTGATGAGTTATTTTGTGTAGATTTGACGTGTACATTAGAGGCATGTGGACGAATTTGGGTATCTAACGTTCACACTTTAGCGTGGATTTGACGTGCACCTTGAAGTGTCTCTAACGTGCACTTAACGTGTACCTCAAAGTTTCACTAAACTGCACGTAACGTGAGCGTTAGGGGCATATGGCCGATGTGCGTATCTAAGGTTCACACGTTAGCGTGCAAATAACGTGTGCCTTGAAGTCTCACTAACGTGCACGTAACGTGTGCACTTGACGTGTACCTGAAAGTTTCATTAACGTGCACGTAAAATGTGCGATGAGGGTATATAGACGATTTGGGTACCTAACGTTCACACTTTAGCGTGCACTTAACGTGTACCTTGGAGTGTTTGTCGCTTGCACTTGATATATACCTTAAAGTTTTACTAAAGTGCACGTAACGTGTGCGTTAGAGGCATATCGACGATGTGCGTATCTAAGCTTTACACGTTAGCGTACACATAACGTGTGCATGGAAGTCTCACTAACGTGCACGTAACGTGTGCGTTAGAGGCATATGGACGATTTGGGTACCTAACGTTCACACTTTAGCGTGGATTTGATGCATACCTTGAAGTGTTTTTAACGTGCACTTAACTTGTACCTTAAAATTGCATCAAAGTGCACGTAACATGTACGTTAGGGGTATATAGACCCTTTGGGTACCTAACGTTCACACTTTAGCAAGTACTTAACGTGTGCCTTGAAGTGTATCTGACGTGCATTCAACGTGTACCTAACGTTGAACTGGCGGGAGAGAGGGTCACCTAGCCTGGATTTTACGTGTACCTCAAAGTGCCTCTAACGTACATGAGTTGGACATGGACTTTTCGTAGGTATGCGTATTGATAAAAGTCAATCTCAATCTGGGACTTCCGGTGTACATTGGAATAGCCGCCTGAGTTCTTCCAATCTGCGTTTTGTCTAGGTACAGGATGGATAAATTGCTGCAGGTTATCAATAATCACGACTCATCGACTCGTGTAGTAAATATGAGTATTGTGGATTTTCATCACTTCAATCGTGAAGCGTCAAAGTCACGGCCCCTGCGTCGCTGATACCGCCGCTGAAGAATTCAATATATAAACTAGTAGAACTTTTGTTGGTCGCGCGCTGAAGTGTGGTGAAATTTTAGGTGCGACTAATTCACTACGCGTCGTACGATGGTACAAAACGCAATCGGTATGACCCTTGACGTGTCGAACCAACAACTTCCCGGTTCATGTATTTTCTTGGAAAAAACAAACTCGTTTTCCTGGAAAAATGGAGAACCACTAGATTGATTTTCTCCAAAATCTAATCAGATCTAAGTTAGGTGGAGACGCTTCGATTGCGTCATAAATTACCTCGACCGCATCATTGGTTCGTGAGAAATCGTTGACGAAAAATTTCGCGTACGTACACACACACACACACACGCACACACCACGGATCCTTTTCGGCGAGGAACTCCTTTACTCTCCGAGTTTTCGCAGGCTGGAAGGTCCTGCAACGTGGCGCGTCCCCAGGTGATGGATGGGGGAATGCTCGATATTCTGAACTGCCATTCAGAGCTAAAAGAGGTGTGCAGGGTGGGCTCCCTAAAACACCCCCGGGTCAGGCTCCCGATAACAGCTAGTAAAAAAATCAGGCCCGGTCGCGCGCTTCGCGCGCTCCTTCTTTAGGGTATGACCGGTAGGGGTTGGTGGAATTGGATGTGACCCATTACGGGTCGCACCAATTACTTCCCGACCATTTATTTTTTCTTTCATTAATTTTTTTATTATGTATTTAATCAATCTTTTTCTCACATTTCTCCGAGGAAATACCCATAGAAGACAAGAAAATCCGTGCGCGTGCTCTCACTCACACACACTCCCATGCACACACATCGCCGTATTCCACATCGAGAAAAGATGTAATTTATCAGAAAAGTAAAATTGTTTCTTGAATGTATATCGATTTCGAAAAAAGCTAGTGAACTGCTGATTAAATGTCTTCCAGT
This sequence comes from Diachasma alloeum, assembly GCF_001412515.2. Classification (NCBI taxonomy): domain Eukaryota; kingdom Metazoa; phylum Arthropoda; class Insecta; order Hymenoptera; family Braconidae; genus Diachasma; species Diachasma alloeum. The sequence goes on along the minus strand of NW_021680807.1, from coordinate 59,541 downwards.
ATTCCATGATTTGTGCGTTATATCAAGATTCATCGTTTCTAACAAAAAAAACTTGAAATCGCATCGTTATGCACGGAGAAATGGTCTCGTTTACAAAAAAACGCTAATTTTCGACTTTTTTCCAAATGGATTTTTGGAAAAAACTGGAGAAAGGCTGAGACGAACGTCTCCATAATCTAATCAGGTTCAAGTCACATGAAAATACAGCGATTAAAAAAAAAAGTCAAATCGCATCGTTTGTTCAGGAGGAATCGTGGCACAAAATTTTTGTCACAGACGTACGCACACACATACACACATCCGTACATACAGACAGGTACCTGAAAAGGGTCAGAAGTGGTTCCAAAGGTCATGAAACGTGGAGAAATGCTTAAATTTCCACATTCGATTTTCGGGGTCATTACAATAACTTCCTTCGGGTCGGGAAGTTAAAAATGATGAGTGATGACAAAATTGAAAGTTCCCATGCGAGTAGCCTTAACAAGGAGAATTCCGCCATCAGTTCTTCTGATGCTGGCTCCATGGATTGTGGGAGGAGCAAATTATCACATTCTTTAAAGGTGGACTCCTTGGCCTCAAATGCTACAAGGAGGGAGGGGCCTCAGGCCCAACTCGAGGAGGAACGATTTCGTGAATGGGAGCAGCTTGAGAAGCGCATGACGGAGCTCAATACGTTGGTGCAATCCAAGTCAAACATTCACAAAGAAATCAAGGTCAAGATATTCACGGTCACCAGAGACTTCGCGAGCCTTCGACGCAGTGGAGAGACATGGACGAAGAACCAAGATCCTTCTGCCAAGCCGATGCGAGTGGAAATTGAAGCCCCACGACTATCGCCGCGTCCACGGACAGACTCTGATACGACGTTGAAGGATTCGGAATTGGAGGAGACGAAACGTGAGATCCGGAAGGGAAGGCGGAGGACACGAAGCTTGAAGACCTCACTCGGGACGGGGGTCCGAGACTTAAAGAAGGCGAAGCATCAGGAGCGGTTGATGGTGAAAACACCACCTACCAAGGCACCTGCCAGACCGCCAGACTGGCAGGAAGTGAGGGGCAAGAAAGGTAAAGGTCCGCCGAAGGAGGGAACTCAAAAGCCAACCTCAGAAAAGGAGAAAAAAAAGGTGAAATGGAATCCAGCAAGTAGGCCCAATACGCTGATTGTTCGCCCGAATGATAAGGAAAAGTATGCAGAAATCCTCAGTCGGGTCAAGAAGGATGGCACCTGCAATCAGGCCAGCGAATGCGTCGAAAGGATCCGACGCACAGCAACTGGAGACATGCAGATTATACTGAGCAGGAAAACAACTGATGGAGCCCCCTAGCTGACATCAGCCATCGCCGGTCTCCTCAGAGAGGAGGCTGTGGTACTCAGCAAGGAGCCGCTAGAAGATCTCGAGATTAAAGATCTTGACGAGGATACATCGAAGGAGGAAGTCCTCGAAGCCTCACAAAAAGTAGTTGGGGAGGAGCACGTTTTAGCTCTTGAGGCCATCAAGTCGTTGCGCAATGCATATTGAGGGACCCGCACTGCCTCAGTGACACTCGCAGCATCTGCTGCGAAGAAGATCCTGGTAGAACACGATATGATCAAGATAGGCTGGGTCAATTGCCGTATCAGAAGAGTGGAGAGACTGATAAAGTGTTTGAAGTGCTGGTACTACGGACATCGCGCCACGAAATGCAAGAGTGTAGTCGACCGGTCCAAAGTCCGCGTTAAATGTGCAGGGGATGGTCACAAAGCCAAAGACTGCCAGGAGAAGCCACGGTGTGCCCTGTGCACTGAGAATGGCAATTCAAAGAATTGTGCCCACATTGCTGGTAGCAATGGGTGCTCAGTATAAAAAGAGGTACTCCAGGAGCTCACCAATAGAAGGCGATAATGAAAGGAAAAACTTTAAGGTGCTACAGCTCAACCTCAATCACTGTGGAGACACACACGACCTGCTCATGCAAACGGTGCGGGAGCTGAAAGTTGATCTGATCATAATCTCAGAGCCATACCGTCATCTGGACACTAAACCCTGGGTTACTGACGTCACCAAGAAGGCGGTAATCGGGTCTTGCGGGAACCGAGCATTTCAGAGTACCACGAGTGACATCATACAAAACGGCTTCGTGAAGGCGAAAGTTAATGGAATCTACTTCTACAGCTATTACGCCCCACCGAGCCTTTCCATTGATGAGTTCACAGACTTCCTGGACGTAGTGACTGAGGATGCGAAGCAGCACTTTCCCGTGGCAATAGCCGGGGACTTCAATGCCGGGGCAGTCGATTGGGGAAGTAAGGAGACGAACACCAAGGGGCAAGCTGTACTGGAAGCTATGGCGTCGCTGGACGTGGTCTCGTTGAACAGCGGTAATGAACCGACCTTCATTAGGGGAGAAGCGAGCTCAATTGTGGATCTCGGCTTCGTGAGCAGCACTCTTGCCAAGAGGAACTGCTCATGGAGGGTGACTGATATTTACACTGCGAGTGACCACCGTGCGATTCTCTGGGAGACATGTTCTGACCAGAGAGTAGCATTAGCGCCCAAGAAGACCAACAGCGCTGGCTGGAGAGTGAGTACTTTTGATTCTGGCTCTTATTCAGCAGCATTAGACGACCGCCCGATCAGTGGCAGCAGTGCAACTGAAAAGGCACGAAACATCATGAAAAGAGTAACAGAAGCATGCGATGCCACCATGACCAGGAAGCGGACCACAAACCGGCATCCACCGGTGTATTGGTGGAACAATACCATCGCGATCCTGCGGAAAGAGTGTAATGCAGCTAGGACATTGTCTCAGCGTGACCAGAAGAAGCCAACTTTGAGGAGCTGCACATTAGTTACTAGAAGGCACGTCCGAAACTCAGCAAAGCTATCAAGTGCAGTTAAAAGCAATCTTGGAGTGAGCTTCTTGATAAGGTGGAACGCGATCCGTGGGGTAGACCTTATAAAGCGGTGATGATACGACTCAAGAGTCAACCAATGCCGTCGCCAACGTGCACGGTGAAGAGAATTGTAACGGTGTTGTTCCCGCAACAATCAGAACTCCATCGTACTAGCGAACAAGGGGAAGTGCTGATGGTTCCACAAATCACCAGAGAAGAATTGGTGGAAGCGTGCAATAGAGTGGGTAACACCAAGGCCCCTGGTTTAGATGGAATCCCCAATATTGCGCTGAACTTATCTATCCACGTGATGCCGGAACCGTTCCTGGACGTCTACAACGAGTGCCTCCGGGAAGGCATCTTCCCTGCCATGTGGAAGCAGCAGAGGTTAGTATTGCTCCCAAAAGGGAAGAAACCACCGGACGAACTCTCATCATATCGTCCCCTCTGCATGCTCGATACTGCTGGCAAGATTCTCGAGCATATAGTCCATCAAAGAATAGAAGCAGCAGTCGAACCACTAGTAGCTGGAAATCAATATGGTTTCAGGAAAGGTCGATCCACGCTAGATGCCATCAACCTTGTCGTCGATACTGCCAAGGAAGTGATCTCAGGGAAAAGATGGCTAAATGTGAAGAAGAAGTACTGTTTAGTAGCAACGCTGGACATCAAGAATGCCTTTAACTCAGCCAGATGGGACTGTATTATGGATGTTCTTGTGAAATTCAACATACCAGGGTACTTGCGGAGGATCGTCGACAGCTATTTTTCCGGAAGGGCCCTTAAGTATGATACGGAGTGTGGTCCTGAACAGTATAGAGTTACGGGAGGAGTGCCTCAGGGCTCAGTACTAGGTCCCCTACTGTGGAACATCATGTACGACGGGCTACTGAAGCTGGAACTGCCGCGAGAGACTAAATTCATGGCATTTGCAGATGACGTGGCTGTAGTCATCGTTAGAAAATATCTTGAGAAGATCAATTTTGCCTTTGACAGGACCTTCAAGACGATCCGACGCTGATGATCGGACGCAGCAGCCCTGAACCTAAGACGGAGCATAAGACGGAAGCGGTGCTGATCACTAGCAGGAAGAAAATCGAGACTATCATGCTGCAGGTCGGGTCCTGTGAAATTACTTCCCAGCCATTCATCCGATACCTGGGGGTGATGATCGATGCCCGACTCAACTTCAAGCAGCAACCGAAGCCCGTGGGTATCAAGGCATCTGGAGTGAGATCCACCTTAGCACGCCTCATGCCCAACATCGGAGGTCTTAAACAACGGAGACGAGCTCTGCTGTCTTCAGTGGTTGCGTCAGTGCTTACATATGGTATTTCCATTTGGGCTGACGTACTTTATCTGCAAGAAGTTCGCCGTAAAATTGCACCTGTCTATCGGCTGAGTGCTCTCAGAGTTGCGAGTGCGTACCGGACGGTATCTGAGGATGCAGTGTGCGTGATCTCAGGAATGTTACCAATAGAGCTATTAGCTGAGGAGCGAAGATCTCTATACCAGCGGAAGAGATCAGAAGCGCTGAGCCCGAAGAACTGAAAATCCAAGAGAGACGAAAGAGCTTGAGCCGATGGTAGCAGAAGTGGACAGATTCGACCAAGTGGAGATGGACCCATCGTCTAATCCCCCATGTCGCTGGTCTGCTCCCCCATTCTTGATGTCTAGTGTCGCCCCTCATTAGGGGAGCATTAGGGGGGGGGGGGTTTAGAGGGAGGTCTTGCCTGAATCCATGGTGGAAGCAATGCTGTTATCGCAGACAGCCTGGGACGTAACAAGAAACTTCGCTCCTCATGAAGGAGCTAAGAATTGAGGAGCGCCAGCGGAAGGCCCCAGCGTAGGTGAAAAATCTTTTGGAACCTCCTACCTACACTCAACATCCTAGATGGGTAGGAGGATGTACTCTAGATGCAAACAATGTGGAAGAGCAAAGAGCTGAGACCTCCCTCGTGAAGTAATACTTAACAGTAGTGCCGCGAGGGATTTAAAGGTTAGTGAATTCATCTGAACGGAGTTTAGTGGATATTAGTCCTTGTGACTCGAGCCCCACATACCCCAGTTGTAGGAAGAAATTTCGATTCCCTCCCTCAAGTGGGAATTCTCTAAAGAGACGTTCAAAAAAAGACACACACACGCACCCCTTCTGGGAACTGCAGGACTTTGTTGTTGGTAGAGGGGCTTAAGGGATACGTCCCAACCAAGGAGCAGTTCATATCGAGGTCTGTCCTTCTCAGGACATCTTGATGCAGAAGCCCAACTCTAAAGGTGGCGCGCAGAGTAGTCTCCCTCAAACAGCCTAAGCAAAGAGAATAGGGTGAGCTCCCTTCATCAGCTTAAAATAATAATGATGAGTGACATTACAACATAAAATTGCAATGCGGGTATGCCTGTCAAAGGAAATCTCGCCGTCAGTTCCGATCGGGTGAAAGCCCCGGTGGCTTATGCTGGCTCCACGGTATGTGAGAGGAGCCTACCATCACTCCCTCCAAAGGTGGACCACTTGGCCTCAAATGCTACAAGTGGGGTAGAGTCACAGACTCAGGAGGAAACAGAATGCTCTCTAACATGGGTACGGATGAATAAGCTCATCGCAGATTTGAATGAGTTTGTCCAAACCAAAATGAATATCCACACGGAGATTAGATTCAAGCTGGCTTCTATTGGCAGTGGCTTCAAAAGGCTCGAGAGACTGGAGAGAGCACGCACTCGGACTCAGTTTTCTGACGCTGGGCCGGTTCAACAGCTACAAGCGCCACCGCTACAGCGCTTACGGACGGACTCCGAATCAACAGTGAAGGATTCGGAGATAGAGGACTCGGGAGATGCCTCGCAGCACACCCGAAATATTCGAGACGTTCGTAGGGCAAAACGCAGGAAGCGTTCGAAGGGTTCACCTGAGATGGCAGCCCGAAAATGGAAGAGATTGAAGCAGCAAGATCTAGCTGACCAGATAGTCCCACCGGCGCAGCCACCTGCCAAATCACCGGACTGGGTACACCTGAAGAATAAGAAGCGGGGAAGAAGAGAGAGGCTCCTAGATGAACAGCCTCAGTAGTCACTCCATATGAAAAAGAAGGAAAATGGGAAGAAGCTACGCCGAAAACCAGCGCTTAGACCTGATGCGCTGATTACCCATCCCAAGGACAAGGACAAGTACTCGGAGACCCTTATTCGAGTCAAACGAGACGTCCCCATAGATCAGGCCCGTGCATGCGTCGACAAGATCCGCAGGACGACTACCGGAGATATACTTATTATAATGGGCACAAAATCTACTGACGGCCCCAGCTACACAAAACCGTCGCCGACCTCCTCGAGGATGAGGCCGAAGTACTCAGTAAAGGACCACAAATAGACCTCGACGAGATGACGACGAAGGAGGACGTGCTCGAAGCTATGAAAGAAGCAGCCGGAGAGGGACATAAGATGGGTGCAGATACCATGAAGTCCTTGCTTAAGGCATATGGAGGAACCCAGACTGCCTCTGTAACACTCGCAGCAACTACAGTGAAAAAGATCTTGGGAGAGCATGGGAAGATCAAGATAGGCTGGGTAAATTGCCGCATAAGAAGAGTAGAGAGGCCAATGCAGTGCTTCAAGTGCTGGCACTACGGACATCTCGCCACTAAATGCAGAAATAAGATCGACCGGTCCAAACTCTGCGCTAAATGCTCAGACGCAGACCACAAGGCTACAGACTGTAAAAAGGAGCCTCAATGCGCCCTGTCCATAGAGTAAGGTAACACGGAGAACTGTGCCCACATTGCTGTTAGCACCAGATGCCCAGTGTATAAGGAGGCACTTCAGGAGCTGATCAATAAACAACGATGAAAGTGATACAATTCAACCTTAACCACTGTGAGGCCGCACACGATCTGCTCAAGCAGGCTGTGTGGGAGTTGAAGTCTGACATTGTCATGGTCTCGGAGCCATATAGACATCTTAGCACCCAACCCTGCGTTACCGACGCTAGTAGAAAGACAGTCATCTGGTCTTGTGGGACCTACCCTTTCCAGACCATGCTTTGTAGTAATGAAAATAGTTTCATGAAGGCTAAGATTGATGGAATTTACTTCTACAGTTGCTAAGCCCGACCTAGTCTCTCGATTGACGAGTTTACGGATTTCCTGGACAGACTGACTGAGGATGCGAAGCAGCACTTTCCGGTGGCAATGACCGGGGACTTCAACGCCTGGGCAGTCGATTGGGGATGTAAGCAGGGTTTGAAAACGCGTTCTTCGTTCGTTTTCGTTCTTGGATCGAAGAACGAAACCAAAAAAAACGTTCTCAAGAAGAACGAAATCAAGAACGAAATTGTGAGAACGTTCGCGCAAGAACGAAATTGAAGAACAAAAATATGAAGAAGGTTCCTCTACGAAAGAACAAAATGGAATAATATTGAAAAACGTTCCCAAAAGAACGGTTCGGAACGAAATGGAATGACATTCGGCAACAGCGCACGGGAGGCTGTAGTTTTCAGAATTTATTGACATTTTCTTTCTAAAATGTCTTCTATGAGACCGAAGCCGCTATCTGTGTACAAAAAATTTCGTTTAAAGTTTTTTCCATGTTTCCGATCGAGAAGGATAGTTGAAATGAAGGAAAAAGAGGGCAATCGGAGGTCTCTAGTTCAATTATCGGCGGAGATATGGAAGATGATTTTTTTCTTCATTCTGTTTTTTTTCGATTTCTTAATTACTATTATCCATGTGGATAATTAAAAAATTCAACCCATAGATTTTGTCGAAAATTTTCTAAATTTTTTGGAAAAAATATTGTCTTTTATGTTTCCAAACATTTTGACATAGAAAACTCCAAAAGAAAGTTTCAAACGGCCATTTGTGTTCGTTCCCCAAACTTGGCATTTTTTTTTCTTTCACGGGAAAGCGCAGAAAATTTCGTAAATAAAACATATTTTCAATTTTGGTACTCTCATCAATCCAGCGTTGAAATGCGGGGAAAAATAAATTTTGTTCCCTGAGAAAAAATGGTTTTTCAAAAATATCTCAAAATCTAAAGAAAATACAGAAATTTTCGTAAAAATTTTTTTTGTAGAGCAAAATAAGATCCACAAAAAAGCTTCTATAAACATTTTTTCATTTACCGTAAATTCAAAGATATTCATCAGAAAATCATCTCCAGATTCAGTAGTCAATTAGTTCTTTAAAAATATCTCAGGATTGAAACAAAATTGTGATTTCTCGAAAAGGACCTTTCTTGTAGTGCAGGATAAGATCTACAAAAAATCCCGCTATCTCTTCTATCCAATGGCGTTAGATTAAGATAGAGTTCTATCCGCTATAGTTTCGGAGATTTCCTCAAAAAACAAAAGGGATGAAGAATTAAACCTCTATCCGCTCTAGGGGCTGTAAATAACGATAAAAATGGCCTTTTGACCCATTTTCTCAGCCTATAGGGAGCAATAATATTTCCAGATCATTTTTTATTTTTAAGTGGGGTCGCGCGACTTCTTTCAAGTACCAGAGTATTTGATTAAGAATTTCGGCAATTTTTTCGATTTTAGCTTTATGAAAGAAAAGAATGTCAGCATGAAACATCAGGAAATTTTTATTTTCCGGTAACATTTATTTTTTATTTAAGAGAAGGAATTAAGTCGTTTTACATTACATACGCTTGATTCTGCGGAAGGTCATATCAAATACACGAAGAAATTTTCACTGAGAAATATTTAAAATTGAGGGACTAATTAAGTTCTTACGAATCATAAATGAAAAAAAAATGAAGATTCGCGAAAGGATAGAAGAAAAAAAAATTGGATGCATGTATTCATCACAATAGTCAATTATAACGTGAATGGAGAATTCAAAATTCATCCCCTCCCCACATATTATCTCAAATCATTTAATTTCATTCTCTTAAGAGGGACCAACGTATGGAGTTAGACATCTTCAAAAGGACTTTTCCATTTTTATTGCAATTTGATTTTTGGGTGAGTCTCCTGTGATGAAAATCTACATAATTTTTTTTTCCATTCTTTTTATCGAGAATCGTCATTGTCCGATTTTTTCGACTCTTAAAACCTTGACTAGCCCTTCAATTTTTAATATTTTTTAATGAAAATTATTTTGTTCACTTGATATGACTTGCCGTAGAATCAATCGTATAGAATTCAAAATTGGTTAATTCCTTCTGTTAAATAAAAAAAAAATGTTATCAAAGAATGAAAACTGATGAAAACTGATGAAATGATGTTTCATGCCTACATTTTTTCCTTACATAAAGAAGAACATATAATCGAATAACCGTGCATCCCCTTTTTCCTTTATTTCAATAAAAAAGAAAAGATTTTCATGAAAGTGTTAGGGCACCACTTCTCGGATTAGTCATTTCCCCATATAATGACGTCGTCCCGTCCGATCATTGGTTTCTTCACGCTAAATGACAAAATCACTAATCAACGAAACACCCAATGTTCCCCTCATTCATGAATGATGAATTTTATACCGCGCGTCACACAGAGAAAATAAAATTGTAAATATTACTATGTCAAAATCCGGACATAGTAAGTATTACCATAGACATGGTAATGTTTACCATGGATAGTAATATTTACTATTTTATTTTCTCCGTGCAGGCTATGGGGATCGCATAAATGCGACGCTGCCAAATCTAATGAGATTTACTTCCATTTTGTCCCGTCCCACACGCCAAGAACGTTCTCAATGCGTTCGTTCTTCATAAGAACGTTCTTCCTAATTTCGTGCTTCAATTTCGTTCTTCGAGAACGTTCTCAATAATGTTGTTCTTCAATTTCGTTCTTGCGCGAACGTTCTTGCAATTTCGTTCTTCTTAAGAACGTTCTTGTAATTTCGTTCCTCATTTCGTTCCCGTTCTCGAAGCGTTCTTGGGAACGAAAACGCCAAAACCGGGGTTTTGTTCGTTCCTCAATTTTGTTCTTAGTCCCTGAAAGTAAGGAAATAAACAATAAGGAACTATCAGCCGGAGGATCGAGCCAGCGCCTAAAAAGATAAACACTATTGGCTGGAAAGTGAGCACCTTCGATTTTAGCTCATACCTAATTGCACTAGGCGACGATCCGATCAATGGCAATAATGCTACGGAAAAGGCGCACGACCTCATGAGAAGGATCACGGAAGCCTGTGACGCCACCATGCCCAGAAAGCGGGTCAACAGTTGGCGCCCGGCGATGTATTAGTAGAATGATACCATCGTCACTCTGCGTAAGGAGTGTAATAAAGCGAGGAGATCGTCACAGCGAGCCCGAAAGAAGCCAAATTTCGGAGAGACACGGCTGAAATACAAGGAAGCACGCCAGAAGCTCAGCATAGCCATCAAGTCTAGCAAGAGGCAATCCTGGAATGAGCTCCTTGCAGAAGTTGAAGGGGATCCATGGGGTAGACCATACTAGGCGGTGACGACGCGGCTTGAAGGCCAACCAATGCTATCGCCGACTTGCTCTGAACTCTTGAAGAAAATCATCACGGTGCTGTTCCCACAACAACCGGAACTCCACCGTACCACCGAATACGAAGAGGAGAAGACAATTCCACCAATCAACGAAGAGGAACTGATGGAGGCCTGCAGTGGAGTGAAGAACACCAAGGCTCCTGGCCTAGATGGAATCTCCAACACTGCGCTGAAAGTGGCCATCCGGAGGATGCCTGCGCTGTTCCAGGACGTGTACAAAAAGTGTCTCAAGGAAGGTACCTTCCCTGCAAAGTGGAAGCAGCAGATGCTAGTATTACTCCCAAAAGAGGAAAAACCGCCGGAAGAACGCTCATTTTATCGTCCCCTCTGCATGTTCGATACTACTGGCAAGATTCTCGAACGCATCACTCATAGAAGGATAGAAGCAACAGTTGAATCACTGTTAGCCGGCAACCAGAAAGGTTTTCGGAGAGACCGATCTACGCTCGATGCCATCAGCCTTGTCGTCGACACCGGTAAGGAGGCGATCTCAGGGAAAAGATGGTACGGCGGCACAAAGAAGTACTGCCTGGTAGTGACACTGAACATCAAGAATGCTTTTACCTCAGCCAGGTGGGACTGCATAAGGGAGGCTCTTGTGAAGTTGCATCTACCTGAATACTTGCGAAGGATGGTAGATAGCTACTTTACCGGAAGAATTCTCAAGTACGACACGGAGTGTGGTCCGGATGAGTACAGAGTCACTTGAGGGGTATCTGAAGGCTCAGTACTGGGCCCTCTCCTGTGGAATATCATGTACGATGGGCTGCTCAAGCTGAAATTGCCACAAGGTGTGAAACTTGTGGCATTTGCGGAGGGCATGGCTGTAGTTATCGTGGGAAAACACCTGGAGGAGATCAACTTCGCATTTGATATGGCCTTCGAGACGATCCGCCGCTGAATGGATACAGTAGGCCTAAACCTAGCGGAGCATAAGACAGAAGCCGTGCTGATCCCTAGCAGAAAGAATATTGAGACTATCACGCTGCAGCTCGCGTTTTTTGAAATTACCTCCAGCCGTACATCCGATACCTGAGGGTGATGATCGATGCCCGACTCAACTTCAAGCAACAGGCAGAGTACGTGGGTATGAAGGCGTCTGGGCTCAGAGCGTCCCTATCGCGCCTCATGCTAAACGTAGGAGGCCCTAAGCAGAGGATAAGAGCGTTACTATCGTCGGTGGTCACGTTGGTGCTTACGTATGGCATTGCCATCTGGGATGACCCACTGCAGACGCAGGAATCACGGAGGATGGTGGCACCAGTCTACCGATTGAGCGCTCTCAGAGTTGCTAAAGCATACCGCACTGTGTCCGAGGATGCAGTATGTGTTATCGCCGGGATGCTGCCCATTGAAGTGTTAGCCGAGGAACGAAGATCCCTGTACCGGTGGAGAGGATCGAATATAGTGAGCGCAGCAGAGCTCAGGGCAGAAGAGAGACGAAATAGCTTACACCAATGGCAGCTCCAGTGGGACGCCTCAGGGAGCGGAATATGGACTCACCGTCTTATCCCGTAGGTGGATGCTTGGTTAAAGCGTCGGCATGGAGAAGTGAATAGCTACTTGACACAGATGCTGTCAGGACATGGGTGCTTCCGGGCTTATCTTCATAAATACAAACATGAGGATTCCCCGGAGTGTCCGGCCTGCACAGGAGTGAATGAAACGTCGAACACGTGTTTTTCGCTTGCCGCTTCAGCATGAATTGTGATAACTGAGAGTCTGCACTTGGAAGACGAGTTCGGCCTGAGAACTTGGTAGAAGTTATGCTCTCATCGAAGGCAGCCTGGGACGAAACAAGCAACTTTGTGGCGGATATCATGAAGGAGCTCCGAAAAGAGGAACGCGAGCGGAAGAACGCAGAATGAATGAGGAAGCTACCAGAACCTCCGGTACGAAATGTACGAAATAGAAATGGCTATGAAGGAAGAGCAACAGCTGAAATGGCCCGCCCCCCCGCAAAGTAATGCCTGCCGGCAGTCCGGTGGAGAATATGGGATAAGAGAAAATAGCTCTGACTGGAGTTGAGTCGGTATTGATCGTAGATCCGAGTCTGACATACCCCACTTGACGGAGGGATTCACCTATTCCCTCCCTCAGGTGGTGATGCGTAAATGCATTCTCCCAACAGACCATAAAAAAAAACACACACACACATACTCACTGACACATACGTATGGACATTTTGTTAAAAATTGTCGACAATGATTCTGGAGACCTCGAAACGTAGAGATATGATGTCCAATCGATTTTCTATTTTTGGGGTGCATACAATAACTTCCCTATGCGGGAAGTTAATAAAAAGATTCCATCACAATGCGAGGGGCTATTTACATTTGTAATCAAAGTGTAATCAGAGTGTAGTTACAGTGAAATCAATGGGATCATTGTAATCCCCGAAATCATATGATTACACTTCTTGTAATCATTTTTGATAATCAAAATGTAGTCAATCGTACTCAGTGTAATCATTTGAAATGATTTCTGTCATGTGAGTGCATATTTCATTTTTCGCATTTCACATTTTGTAACAAACATGTGGGGATGTTCGTTAGAGATACCACCAAAACCTGAGAACATCCACCTCCGGCGAAATGCAGTAACGGATCGTGAGTAGAGAGAGAGAGAGAGAGAGAGAGAGAGAAAGTAGAATTTTGTTTCCCACTCCGGTGTGTTCATTTTTCCGATTATCCCTGGGATAATCGAGTCGTGTTTTTCCGTTTGAGCGGAGGTATTTTTCGTTGCTTCGCGCTTCCGTTTAGTAATTTTTGCGGTTTCGTTTCGTTTTTTTTTTTGACTAATCAAAATCTGAAATTACGCGTTTTTGAGGGCCCATAGGGTTATCGTGAAGAAGGGCCAAATTTTAGAGTCATCCGATAACCTTTATGGGAACCACCCTATTGTTAATCTTACGGTAAATCGTTGAGGTCCGGTTGAAATACCGGCGCTCCAAATTATAATGGATTTTACGGTAGTTAACTGGTTACGTTTCAGTTTTTCGGTGGAAGGTCACGTGGAACAAGTGCAACCCTTGTATCCCGTAAATTGCCAGGTTGCATCAAGATTTTGGGAGATTGAAGAGAATTAGTTAGGAGTATCGGTCTTTTAACCCCGTGAATCCAGGAGAACCGACCCGTAGGAGGCGCCAAAAATCCACGGTAATTTTCCAAACGTCCACCATTTCGGCCCAGATTAATTATTAGTCTATTTTATAAAGTTACGTATAGAATAATTAGTATTTTTCGCGTTTAAATTCCCCGAAATCATTCGGTGGCGCCATCAAAGCCACCGCTTGATGTGCCAAAATCTCCGCCAATCAGAGCCCGCCTCTGTTGGCCGGAATTCGCGCTGCGGTTAGTGCCCGTGACACTGACACAGGGCAGTTAGTTCCGCGTTGACCATCCCAAAGAACTAGTCGCGTGTGAATTTCTGTGTGTGCCCACATGACGTAATTGTGTCTGCACGGATTATTGTGCCTTCAAAGAAGCTGTAAGAATCCAGGATGGTCCGAAAAGGGAAAAGGACCGTTAAACATCGAAAAACAGTGAGTTTTCTGGTATTTTTCCCCCTAATTTCGAGCCATTTTCGAATGGCGTCGTTTCCCCTTCATGGCGGTATCCCTCGCGTGGCGCTCAGCCACATGCAGTGGTTGATCACCCCCTTTTAGTCATATTTGTCGGTTCGAATTTTGCCTTTTTTTGGGCATTATCCCTTATCCCGGATATTTATCCGTGGGCCCTTCCGATTTTTGGATCGGATATTCCACTCAAATCGGGTCGGTACCGAGTTCTCACCCCCTCCGGTTTATCCAAATCGTCTTTTGAGATGATTTTCGGGTTCAGCGAGTGTGTCTGTTCGATAGTGAAATTGCTGCATTTTTTTTTTCAGTCGAAATCGGACGATTTTCGACGTGGGCTATTTCCTTCTCCCTCGCTCCTATGGTGAGGAGTATCTTTTTTTTTCCCTACGTATAAATTGCGTAGAGTTTTTCCCCTCGCGGTACCCCGCTAACGAGCCCACAAGTGGTGGCTATCGCTTTCCGTGAGTGTTCCCCCGTTTAAATTTCCCTCCGGATGTAAACTAATCCGAAGTGGCTCCCAATGATCCCAAAATTATAATTTTGGTTTCATGGGCTTCGCTAGACTTTTCCGAGCAAGTTGGCTATGGGTTTTTGAAAATTTACTCTACCGAATTTCCGCTACGGCGAGTTTAGTTTTAGGGAGTTTTTAGTTTCCCGCAATGCGTTGTACGTATATCGCTGGGTTTAGATTTTTCTGTCTCTCACTCTCACAGGGATTGGCATAACTTTACCTTCAATTGCCGACATTCTCGAGTATTTCGGGATTAATCGATAATTTTTCTTGTATATTGTGGTATGAGGAATTTGATGACCTCACTTGTGGTCGAGTTAATCGACCAAATATTACTTTTGTATTATATAATAAAATTCAAATGATCATAATTTTTTTTTGCTATTTAATCAGTATTGTTACGAATCTTTTTTTTTGTGAGATCAATGCGAAGAGAAAATCATGTAAATTAATAATTTTTACAAATTTCAATAGTGAAACACGTAAGGACAGTGTCGACCTCTTCTTTTTTTTGTAGTTTTAACCACCCAATACCCGTCTCCACCTGAAATCCACCCCTCTCTCCACAACCTAGCACACTGAGCGAACCAAGGACCGTTACCTTTCCCCAGAAATCTAGTTTTCTCCCTTTCTGAGTAAATTTTTGAGGTTTTTGAATTAACTAGAATTGATTTTGTAGATTATTTCGGTTTGGTAATTCCGGCTAAAAATTACCTGGCGTCCATAGATTTTTGCATTTTTGAGTTTAACTAGATGAAGGGGAAGAAGGGCGAAGGTAATAGGCATTTTTGACTCCCATACGAAAATGTCACGTTACAATTTCTACCATCTGTAAATGAGAGAAAAACATCCCTACCGGGACAGTTTTATTTGAATCCGCAAATCGTCTATTTTTTGGATTTCAAATAAAGGTACTTGTCGGATGTATATTCGCAATACATGAGGTACGAGTAAAGTCATCAGAAGAGTCGAGAGGGCTGATAAGTGGAATGAATACAAGGGTCAATGGGGTGTGACGATTGGAGTAATGTCGAGGGTCCAACGTGAGGCATGAGCGGAATGAAGGGTTAAGAGGGGGAGACAAACGAAATGATCACAAGAGTCAAACGGAAGAGATGAGTGGATTGATAACGAGGGTCAAATGGGAGATATGAGTAGATAGATAACAAGAGTCAAAGGAGGAGGTGAGTGGAGTCAGGTTTCAACAAGTGTCATATATCGCGAGGGTCATATCTCTGTATTGTCAAGCATCACCAAGATCATTTCTTGCAAGGGTCATGCGTTGCAACAGACCCACGCGGGGTAAGACCATTTCGATATTTGACCCTTCACGAGGTATGACCTCCGCATGACTCCACTATACTCGTCTCTCCCGTCTGATAGTTGTGATCACTCCACCTGTTTCTCTTGTTTGACCCTCATGATCATTCCACTCGTCTCCCCCATTTGACCACTCCACCATTCTCCTCCACTCGTACCACCCATTTGGTTCCCGTCATCACTCTACTCGTCCCCCTCGTTAAACCCTAGTCATCATTCCACTTGTCTCCCCCTTTAGACCCGTCTGATCATTTCTCTCATGCTTCACGTTTGACTCTCGACATTATTCCACACGTCACCCCCGTTTGACCCTTGCGTTCAATCCATCCGTACTTCGCATTTAACTCGTCATCACTTCACTCGTACCACACGTTCGACCCTCCATTCCCACTCAATCCTAGCCTCTTCGTAGAGTATCTTATACGAAAAATACAGGAAGAAAAACATTCAAATCAGATAGTCAGGGTATCACTCGGCACGGGTTCAAGTATCTCGTACAGAAATTGGACTGTATTTCATGGGATAAAATAATAAAATTATGAAAATAGTTGCCGGAGAAGTTCTATTTTTCAAGTCGTAGAAGAAGTCAACAAATTGATTAATTGATTAATAACTAATTTTCTAACTCACAAATTTATTAAGATTAAAGATGATGTTTTTGTAATTTCAATGATTACAAATATTTGGTAATCACTGACTGTAATCACTGAAATCATGTTATCATTTCGTAATCATCTAATCATCTTTTTTGACAGTGGTCATTACTGTAATCATCGATTTGTGTAATCAGGGCCGTAATCACACGTAATCGATTACGTTTTGTAATCACTGTGTCACCCAATTCGGATGTGAATAGCCCCTCGTCGCAATGTCTTCCTATAAGATTTCACATTTGACTGTTGATTAGTGCTGAAGAGTTTCTTCCTTCATCACGCTGTCCTTCAGAAGCCGTTTACAGCATCCGTCAACCCGGCAACAAGGGTCATACATGAAAAACCATGCGGAGTAATTATCTTCACTCCCATCCTATAGATTTCTTCAGCATGTTATTAAAACTATCAATGGTGAGATATTATAGAATTATGGTGACAATTCGATCTAGTGGTGACAGCTAGTCAATGATGGCTCACTATGTCATTATCTGCATTTTCCACGTTTGCTGGCATAACAGCCAGTCGTAATACTTCCAGAACAATGATCATCCTTTTCTTAATCAATGATCGATTTTATGCAACTTGATTAATCAACAATTCTATATGACCTTTGATTGACTATCACATTTTTAAATGCGTCGAAAATATCAGACCATAGGAAAAATATTCCAAATATGCTTTCACTCTCAGTAACCCACTCCGAGTGGAATTATGGAGTGCAGAATAAAACCCGGAGGGATTCTCTGCAGCAGAAATTTCCTTGCAGGCTTTCCTCTGAAATGGAAATTCATATTCAGGCAATAACTCTATCCTTTAATTCTTGAAGACATACGTATATTAATATTGGCAATGAAAATTCGGCAGTGAAAATCAGCGAAATTAAATTTTGAATATGGGATTATTTAAAGCTCATTAGAAGCTAATTTTCTACATCTGAAACAATTTTCCTGCTAATACAATTCTTGGAAAAAAAACCTGTTGTGCTAACTTTTTCGCAAGTTAGCAGAAAAATGGCCCAAAAATGGAACAAATTTTTTTTTCAACCTTTGATAATTTAAAGCTCTTTAAGGGCTTTCTTTCTAGGCTGGCGAAAAATTTCCTGCCAACGCATTTTTTGAAAAAAAAAGGAAAAAAATGGAAAAATGGAAAAAAAGTGTTTCAATCATGAATAATTTGAAGCTCATTAAGAGCTCATTTTCTACGCTGATAAAATGTTTGCTGTCGATGTCTTTTTTTAGAAAAAAACTAATGTTGTTAACTTTTCTCAGCAGGAGAGTACTTCAAAAATTGAAAAAAAATCTAGTTCCAACATTGAATAATTTAAAGCTCATTAGGAGCTAATTTTTCATGCTCACAAAAATAAATCGGCTAATGCAGTTTTTTTTTAAAGTGTTTATGCTAGATTTTTTGCACATGGGCTGTAAAAATGGCTAATAAATTAACAAAATTATATTTTGAAGGATGGATAATTCGAAGCTCATCAAGAGTGTTGGATTTCCATGAATAAATTCACGAACACAGATTTTAATTTCATAAAAACTGATATTTATTCAAGAGGAATATAAATGTCGAACTGTATTAGACATAAACACTTCTGAGTCTAAACTTCAATTGTAGATTACTTGAGAGACAGAGGTTCTACTTATGTCTATGAAATAGTAACTAACTTAAAACTAAGATTGTCCTCACTTATATACATCTTAAGAGTGCAAAGAAAAGTGGAGAGGGAAAGGTTGAGGAGCTGATGAGGACAAGGGTGAGTTTATTGCATTGGGGAGAGGCCCAAGTGGCGCCTCATGGGGAAGTCCCAGGTTGATTGCACCTGGAACATCTATGTCGGCGAGAGGCCCAACTGGCGTCGCATGGGGAAATCCCAGGTTTATTGCATCTGGGATGTCCAAGGATTTCTTTGAGGAACTGGGGGTTACTTCTGGACGTTTATTGAGGGAACTAGGAAAATGTCATTGAGGAAGAAAATAATATTTCTGGTTTATGGGATGATTGTATTGAGAGGTTTAGGTGAAGCCCATGCTCATTATATTGAGAGAAAAGTGGAATATACGACAAGATTATTTAGAATAAGAAAATACCTTAATGGCCTACAGTTAGGGTATACAACAAGAGCTCATTTTCTACGCTGATAAAACGTTTGCTGTCGATGTCTTTTTTTAGAAAAAAATCTTATGTTGTCAACTTTTCTCAGCAGGATACTAATTCAAAAATAAATAACAATCTAATTCCAACATTGAATAATTTAGAGTTCATTAGGAGCTAATTTTTCATATTCACAAAAATAAATCGGCTAATGCAGTTTTTTTTAAAACAAGTGTTTATGCTACATTTTTCACATATTGGCTGTAAAAATTGATAATAAATTAACAAAATGACATTTTGAAGGTTGGATAATTTGAAGCTCATTCAGAGCTCATTTTCTAGGCTGATAAAACGTTTGCTATCAATGTCTTTTTTAGAAAAAAATCTTATGTTGTTAACTTTTCTCAGCAGGCGAGTACTTCAAAATTTGAACAAAAATCTAGTTCCAACATTGAATAATTTAAAGCTCATTAGGAGCTAATTTTTCATGCTCACAAAAATGAAACGGCTAATGCAGTTTTTTTCTTAAAAAGGTGTTTATACTAGATTTTTTGCACATGGGCTGTAAAAAGGAATAATAAATTAACAAAATTACATTTTGAAGGATGGATAATTTGAAGCCCATTAATATGTCATTTTCTACGCTGATAAAAAGTTTGTTGACGATGTCTTATGTTGTTAACTTTTCTCATCAGGAGGACTTCAAAAATTAAAAAAAAATGTAGTTTCAACATTGAATAATTTAGAGCTCATTAGGAGCTAATTTCTTATGCTCACAAAAATGAATCGGCTAATACAGTTTTTTCTAAAGGTGTTTATGGCACCTTTTGCGCACATTGGCTAGAAAATAGTTAAAAAATTAAGAGATTTACCTTTTGAAGAGTGGATAATTTGAAGATCATTAAGAGCTTATTTTATACCATTTGATTGATTTTTTTATTAATGCTATTTTTGCAACTAAAGGAACGTGTACGTGCTTCGTCCTACGCAATTAGCAGAAAAATGACTTGAAAATGAACAAAATTTATTCTTCAAAAGTGAAAGGTTCAAAGTTCATTAGAAGCTCTCATGAACTCAAAGTTCATTAGAAGTTCATTTTTCATGCTCACAAAAATGTACCGGCCAATGCAGTTTTTGTTTTTTTTAAGATGTTTATGCTAGATGTTTCGCAAATGGGCTGTAAAAATAGATAATAAATTAATAGAATTACATTTTGAAGGTTGGATAATTTGAAGCTCATGAATAGCTCATTTTCTATGCTGATAAAATGTTTCCTGTCGATGTCTTTTTGTAGAAAAAAATCTTATGTTGTTAGCGTTTCTCAGCAGAAGAAAGTCTTCCCCCTGAAATCAAAACTCATTGGAGACTGCTAATGGAATTCGTTGACCAATCAGAATGTTTAGCCCTTATAATCATTCCACGAGTCATTAACACGTCTAAATAATACATCAATATATTGACGTATGGGATTTGCACATTATATTGCACTTGATAATGTAATGAACGGTTAATGGATATTTACAGCAGTTACAATAAAGACGTTGATTAAGTTTTGAATTTTCTCATACTGGGCTCGCTGATTACCGATGGCGGCGCTGTCCTCGCCAAGCAACATGGAGGGCTGACGGTTTACGCACTTCGAATTGGAGCTCGGCATCGCAAGTTCTCCGACTCTTCTATTTCTCCCATGTGCATTTTTGCGATAATCATGGATTATGATGTTGACATTAACATACGAGGAGGTTTTTGATTTCTGTGGGAGTACAATAAGCTCCAGAAACATTCGAGAGTGCCAAAACATTCTCAATTCGGGAAATTTGGTCTTGTGCGGTGCGTCAACAACAACTGTCCGTGCTATCCAGCTATTTGCTTTGTGCTTAAAAACCAGTGGGATCAGTGAAAAACCACATGAGATCACTGGTACTATTAATCTCCATCCTACAAGAAATTCTGCATCGATCTCCGACATGATGTGCACCTGTAAAGCAGGGTTCGGGCATACTTGTAAACACATAGTCTCTGTGCTGCTATACTGCATTCAGTACATATCTTGTCCCCAACGATTAGATTTATTTTCATGTTCTTCTTGCTAATACGATACTCTATTACTTATTAGGAATGATCTCAACACCTCGGGACTCTGCTGAGCATAAGTCTCGTACCCCAGTAGAACCTATCATATACCATGTACCTGAACCTGTCACTCTGTCCACCGACAATACTCTCTGTTCAGCGTTTCATTCAATACTCCTTGTTTACTACTCTGTGTTCAACAGAGAGTGATCCTAGGAAATGCTCATAAATCCCCCGCTATGATTGCACTGACAAGTTTTGGTTTAAGTAAGAGAATTTTGCATAACTGAATTCCGAATCAACATTTGCACAACTGATGCACTTAATGCTGCTGAACGAACTCGCTTTAATCAAGTGCTTTGGAAGAAAGATCGACAGTTTTCTATTACTGATAGTAGATGCTATCCCCTTTATACGAATTCCAAAAGTGAGTGGGCTAAAGAAGGCATACTTTTGGCCACGTGAATTTTCGAATAAGTATATCATGGATTGAAGTATGCAAGAACTATTGAAGATGGAACCGTGAGCAAGAGAATTGTACACAAAGGTTAAAGACTGTGATGTACACTATTGTGGCCTAATCATCTTTGAACGTAATCCTTGGCTCGGTTATTCTGCTGATGGCATTGTGATGCAAACTCAAGAGTCTTATCTTCTGGTGGAGATTAAATGTCCTTATGATTTACCTCCAGTTGAAGAAAAAACATTCGTACTATCATACTATGCTCAAGTTCAATTTGGACTTGCATTGTTGAACCTGGAGAGATCCGATTTCGCAATATATTCCGATCAAATCGACGACATGCACATTATACCAGTTAAATACAATGAGTCTTTTGTCGATGCTCTATTTTCTGAATTGAAAGAAATCTATCTCACAAAAATACTGCATGTTATGTGCAAGGAGAATACTCATGAGAATGTTTCCAAGAAGAAGAAGAAGAAGAAGAAGAAGAAGAAATATCTGTGGAGTGTGTTGCTGGTAATGTTTGGCTGGTATGTTCGGAAGAAGAGATTATTGCGTTGTGTGAAAACAAAGAAATTGTTTTATTGTACATAAATAAAAAATTATAAAGGACACGCTGACTAAATCCCGGATTTCCATTAATTTTTCCACATTTTTTAGACTGGAGAGGAGTTTCTGGGAATCTCGGGGTGGATGAGGGGATCTCTGAGAGTCTAGGGGTAGATGAGGAGATACCTGAGTGGTCCACTCGAAGTGCTCGAGAATGTCTTGTATTCTAGAATTTCCCCAGGAGGATGATGGACATAGAGGTAGTAGAGCTTCCTAAATGATTTCGTGGTCTCGTGGAGTATTTGCTGACTATTGATGGATTTTGCAGATCTAGATGTTTCTCTCGGAACCCCAGAACCATCCTCCCATGATTCTCATCAATCGTAACATCAGGTCCAGCTCCATAAGTCTTTTGAATGATTTTCTCTTCATTTTGAGCTCTAGAAATCGTTGCAACTGCTTGAGCATCATCTCCAGTGACTCCAAGATCATCAGCATTGATTTTCTCACTCCCCGGATCATTTTGAACATCTGCTCCAACAGTTTTAGCCGCAGGTTCACTCTCAGGAATTTTCTCAACAACTTTTCCTGAATTTGTACCTTGAATTATCTTTTTAATTCCCTTGGCTGGTGCCAAGGTAAACGTTCGGTAAAAACATGAGAATCAAAATTGAATGTGTAAACTCCCTCTTTATCCTGAATGTTCAATGTCTTGGAGACTGGTGCCTTCGGTTCATCTCCATCATCTGCGACATCCTGTTTATTTTTATCGACGATTGTCGTGTCGTTCTTCTTTCGTGCTCGTCTGGGTTTCAAGTTTGGCAGGTTTGGAACTGTACGTTTTTCAAGTGCATGGCCGTCAGGTCACAGAGGCGAACACGTATACAACTCAGTTGTACACATGCATTTGATGAGTGTAATTGAAATGGGGAATGCACCGATGTGAATTGGTACAAAAATATGTGATTCATTGGAGTTGGGAACAAAAAAATGAATACCGCTCAGATGGTATCCTAGCGACTGGCCATATTCTTCCGTGGCACATTTGAATATCATATTCAATTATTAATTTAGTCATTTATAATTGTTGCATCTGTCACAAGGCAATCGGTTCCAGCGGATGTTTCCTCTGAATTGTCATAAAAAGCTTATTCTCTTAGAATATATTGGTACAGAATAGAATGAATACTAATTAAATCAATGTTTGACACCCGGGTATGCAAGAATTATCCACAATGTATTCTAGATACAATAAACTATTGAACATCTATGTTGTTACATGGAAGTCATCCACATTGATATATGAATCGCAATATAGAACTACTCTCTATACATCGTACATATGTCAAAAGCATCATAGAGGAAAGGTTACATCAAGAAAGACCGCAATTCGACAGTGCCAAGTAGACAGTCGGTTTGTGGATAAACTTGTGCACTGACCAACATGAAATGTACTACTCCCTTCACGGAGAAAAATCATACACAGCTCAGATGAATACATTCACAATGGTTGGGAGGAATATAATGCGGATTTTTTGAATGAAAACGGGCAAATAACGCAAAAGATGTACCACTGTTGGGAACAACGAAATTTCCACAACGTTCATCATTTCATACCAATCAGGCGCACTATTGTTGAAACATTGAACTGTGGCACGTTTTCATTCTCATTCGCCGTGAATGTTTATATGTGTCCATATTAAACGGTACGACGTCAATTGAATTCGATTCTCTAGTGCTAGGTTTCGATACTATGATATTATCCTCAAGTTAAAATCAAAATTAATAGTTTCCTACACAATAATTATTCGCGTTTTAAATCCGGTACATTCGTGTAAAACGCATGCATATGTATCCACGATATTATTTGAAGAGAAACATCCCATGTGGGAAAAATATTAATCAAGTGTGCCCAATACGAGGTAAAAAACAAAATTTATCGCATATGAAAATTGTTCTAGAAACAACCATCCCAAGTGATTATTTCTTTATTAAAACATTGATAGCGGAAAATTTTTAAATCCTTCTGCTACGTGGAATTGTACTTTACGAAAACACCGCTGAAGAGAACCATATATTTTATTTTCATCGTAGAATTAAAACGTCAGCTTATCACATCCAGAGTCGCTTAGAGATATTCGCCGAGGGGAACTTCGGCCCTGATGTCTCGACCCTGTGCGATTTTCTGGAAATACTTCGAGTACTCAAAGTCTCGAGGGTGCGTTATGCTTCTTCACAATACTTATACTACATCTCTCCGTCGAGTATAGTTAATGATTTAACTATAGAATTGATTGATCACTCTGGGTTGAACCGATATCCGATCTCGGAACGTGGAAACTTCCGAGTCTGGGAGCCACCGGCTGGTACTATCGGATTGATCCATCAGGAATACTTCAAGAGTTAGGGAACAACTGGGATGTTTTGTGAAAAGGTGTAAATACGAAAAACCACGAATGGGAGGAGAAAAAGTCAGCCTTAAATCATGACCACCACTTCAGAGCATCAGCGTTTTTCAACCCTCTAATATGACGTTGCGATTTCGAACCATGTTCTCTCAGAGATGAAGTGTTTCTAAGAATGTAACTTGTCGGAATAAAATCCCACTACTAACTAAAAACAATCACAAACGACACAACGTCACGCTGCATTTGAGTGAACCGATAGGCCTTCAGATCGAAATCCCGCGGTGCAGCCTACTCTCATCCAGCATTCTCAGTCATGTCAAATGACTCCTGATGGAGAATTTAGGAGTATATAGCTTTGAGAATCAGTACGAATGGGCTTTCAATCGTTTGTGAGAATGAGGAGACCGAATAAATTAACTGATACCAGAGATCCACAATTCATGAAGAAATTTATGACGAAATTGTAGCGAATGCGCTAGGAGTTTGCTCTATGAGATTCTATTTGGAATTTGGATTTCATATATTATTCAATTTCGATCCTCAGATCCCTCGATTTATGTCTTACCTTCCCCGTAAGTCGGCAGAGAACAATTAAAATTAGCCAACTGAATGTGTCAGCGTTGAAAATTAGCAGCTCATTGAGAGCTACTTGTAGATGTTTTCAAAAAATTCCATTCTATTTTTCGGGCTTGAGCAACTGTAATTCGTAGGGTTAGACAACAGAGGTTGAGTCTGAGAGTAGTATTGAAGTGTGAAGCATAAAGTCCAAGCCTGAGAGTCAAGCTTCGGTGCAAAGCATGCTATTATCGGACGTCAATGTGATAAACAGGATAAAATAGAAGCCTTGACGCAACCGTATAAAGGGGGAGGCGTCCGCTAAAGTTTTTCGTATGAATAATAAAAGTGCGAATTATGGACATAGACTTCTCTTGGCCTCGGGACATGACGAAACTGGTCACAAATTAATTGTTTGATGAGTATAATGATGGTGAAAGCAGAACCAAATTCTGAGTTTTTCCTCACAGGAAATTTACGAATAGACGAATAAACAAATTATAAAATTCGAAAAGTGATAAGCTTATCAGCGATTTTGAATTTCAACCGTTGCTATGGTCTTCAATGATTTGGTAAGTAGTAATTGGTAAGTAGAATGGCTAGAACCTTGCACGAATATCATGAGAATTTTCCTTTAAAAAAACAATCCAGATAAAACTGTTTGCAATCAATTCAATTTGATCTAACTTTATTGAATTAGTTATCGAATTCCCGGGCTAGGGAAAAATGTCTGTCCGTGTATGTGTGTGAATGTATTACTATGTATGTATGTGGACCACATTCATAATTTCGATTAATCGACAACCATCGCCTATCCTTATATGTGGTAAAACTTTTAGTTTACGATTTCTCGCGAACGTATCGTCCGATTTGACTTGTATTTTTTTCAATCGATGCCCCTTCACGTATTTGAGACCAGATTAAATTTTGAATTTAATCGGTCCAGCCATTCTCCAGTTTTTCCGGAAAAACATTAAAAATTTCTGAATTTTTCAACTTCCCGAGATAGGGAAGGTATTGTAATCACCCCGAGAATCAAAAATCAATTTTTGTCATATCTCCACGTTTCAAGGTCTCCACAACACTCCCCGATAATTTCCAAGGACATGTATGCATGTGTGTGTGGGTGTGAATGGGTCCGTCTGTAACCGAAAATTGTCGTCAACGATATCTTGTGAACTGATCATGCGATAGATGTCTTTAATGACACAATCGAACTGTCCTCATTCAACTTCAAGCAGACAAGATTTTGGAAAAAATCGGTCAGGTGGTTCTCCAGTTTTTCCAGGAACACATGAGATGAAAAATTTATTTTTTTTCGTTTTCAATTTTTATGTTTTTTTTTCTTTCTGTTCGATATAGCAAGAGCGGGAAGTTGTTGCTGCGAGCCCCTTAACGGGTCACATCAACTTAAGGGGTAACAGAAGGCCTCAAATTTTCAAACAAATTTCCTGCTCAAAGTTATAAACATTTTTCCAAATAAAAGCCTATTGACCACCAGAAGTGGATAATGAAGATCAATGTGCTTTTGTTTTGAGAAATATCGATAATTTTGCGTAGAAAATGTGTTTGAAAATATGAGATATAAACGGCTTTCTGTTACCCCTTAAACGTATCACTACTAGACCCACTTATGGGAGCGAACTAAGGAGCGACCAAAAACGCACCCCTACTCAACGCGCCCACCAATGGGAGCGATCTTGCGAGCGACCAACAGCACGCCTCTAATTTTTTAAAGATATCGACAGCAAACTTTATAATTTTTTTCTTATCATATATTGGGGGATGAAAACCGGGAAGTTTTCGCCGTGAACATCGACCGTTCGTTTCAACTTTAACGCATCCAAATTTGGGAGTATTGCGTAGATCAGCTGCACCCCTATTTGTTTTTCTATTGTCAACTATAAATATTCGTAAAATGACTCCTTCCAACTTTGAATAAAAAATGTCAATATAAATTCTCTGAAAAAAGAAAAAAAATATATATTCTCTTTCTCTATCTCTTCCCTTCCCTCTCTCTCATAAGTTGACAGTTTGCGCTCAACAGGTGACTGTTGTATTGAAACATTCCCGATTAAATCGTCTTTTCATTTTATGCATCTTAGCAACGCTTTATTTATGTTAGCAACGCGTGATTTATCTTAGCGACGCTCAGCCTCGTGACGCTTCAAACAGCCTCCACGTCTCAGAAGAAACAACAGGCCAGGATCATGGTAATTATAATTCATCTAATACTCATTTAAATTATTATTTTTTTCAAACAAACTATTAGGACAGTGCCATAATGCGGATTGAGTTTTTAATCGGTCAAAACTATCAAAACTCGAAATTTCATATATGAAGAACTGTAAACTTATTCATTTTGTTACGTCGGGAGTTAATAGTTTTCAAGAGTTCATCGAAATTTATTTCCAATTGAGCTGACTTGAAGTTTTTTCGTGTTATTCAATTAATTAGTATTTACTCAAAAATTCCGAAAAACTCTTATATTTGAATACACTTTTTTTTTATCCAAACCCAACTAGAATACATTTCCAGACTAGTACAATAGAATCCAACTAAGTTTCTCTGTCAGCATTGTAACAATTTTTATTTCGCATCAATAAGATTCATCATTGCATTGCTCAACTCAATAGCTCCACTTTATAATCATGTTGAATAAAGTTCAACTAGGTTTATTTTATGTGAATTTTCCTGTAATACACATGAAATGGATAAATTAATGATCATGAAGACCAGTTGGAATGCTTCGAGAAATATAACCACAATTTCTCCAAATATAACCTCGATTCCACCAGATTCTCTCCATCGCGCATGTCTGTTTTCATCCATCTTGTTCCGTACCATGTTCTCCTCGTTGTCTTGGTTGTTGTCTTTCTTAGCTTTCTAACCTCTTTCTCGTGGAGAAGTCATTTATTGTGTTCGCAATTATTCTAATTAAATAATTAGCACTGACTTCGAATGATGAAAAACCGCCACTGAATAAATATACGGGCTGGAATAAGCTCTGGATAACAAGTACGAATTATTACGATTGCAATTGCAATATTGGAGAAATCTTCTAAATTGAGAAAGATCAGATGTTTAAATTATAAATTCCTTATAAATGATTCAATATTATTGACGTGAAAATCGTAAGCTATGAAATTACGTCATAATATTTTATGACATCAATTTTTAATCATACAAATTAATTCAGTAGCAAAGTGATGAATTATGAAAATTCAAAATTACATTTTTGGTGTTTATTTCGAAAAATGGGTCAATTTAGACGACAATATCAGACGACCTTTTTCGTAAATAAGAACATTTCCAACAAAAAAGGTCTCTTGACATTTTCTCTAGGATCGATTATTATCGAGATATATTAAAAAATCAACTTTCCGATACTGAATCGAAGGCTCGACACCAATCGTCAATATTCCTCCGTCTCCATTGGAAAATGTATTATACCCAAAGGGATTGTAGATATTTGATTATAAATATACGTAATTACATGATTAAATTACAGCAGATCGTACCAGATGATGTATTCTATTGTTGAATGGTGTCATAAAGAATTATTTCCTCATAGAAAGAAAAGAAATTGAATGGAGAAATATAGTTATGAGCAATAATCGAGCTATCGTGTAGATTCTCATATTTTTTTGAATTATTTGTTTTCGATTTTTTATATGAATCTTTTAAAATCTCTACAACACGTTAGAACTAATTACAGACTCTTTTTTTTCACTTTCTGACACTTTTTGGGGGTTTTTATTAATTTTCTTCTCTGATGATGAACCTGATGATGGGACGATTTGTCCACATTATATTCTACGAATGTTTAGTTTACAATTCAATTTTACCCCAAGTTTTTTATGGCTAACTCAGAATCTAAAAGAGATACCAAAATTTGCATGTAGAACTTTCTTATAGAACGGAATGGGAGCTACACAAAATGTATAAAAATTTCGATATCTCTCTTAGATTCTGAGTTATTCAACTTTTCACAATTTTTTTTACAACTAAATTCACATTGATATCCTCCGTCCGGCTGATGCTAATGTTATGTTGCTTACAATTCTTAAGAATATTCCGAGATGGAATTTCAAGATTCAAATATTAATTCGATAACATTTGTACAGGCCGACGACGAAAATGGACCACTGGAAAACCCAGTGCCACCAATTCAAACAGAGACAGTTTCGGGAGCCCCCAAAAATATCATGGGTGAGAACATCGGACATGGACTTGATGAGGACCAGCCTCGACAACTCCTCGAAGTTATTCACACTGATGTAAGGCTTTTTTTTATATTTTGTATGCATATCGATCATTCCTCTTAATCCCTCCATTTAAGACTGGCCCTCCCCCTCCCCATGTACCCGTTGATCCTGAAATACATCCCAGAGACCCCGAGTTAATAACAAATGGAAATCTTCCCCAAGCCAATACCTTCAGACATGGATTGGATAATGCTCAGTCCCAGCAAATTCCCGAGGCTCCCCCTCGCATTGAGGTAAAGTTTCTTTCTGTAGATAGATTTCACATAAACATACAACGAGTATTTCAATCTCAGGCGGACTCTATGATGAGTATTGCTGACGATCATGGTGGTAAGACGGATCACCGACCATTGAGTAGTGTTCTCACCCCCTCAGTGTTTGCGATTAGTCAACAAACTTTACGTGGAAATGTCATAGGTGGAGTCTACAACATATCTGGTGCCACTTCCCAAGATCAGGTACATCAATCACACTGATTACATACTCATACTTGTCCATAGATTGAGAAATCCTAAGAGACATAATTCATCGTGGATTTCTCTTCATTACTAATATTTGTTCTGCATTACAGACTCAGGTCGGGCGTGACTATCTCCAGCTTCAAGGCACGTCTGTAAGATCGAACGATGAATCGGACAATTTAATGGAAGTTGAGATGGTCGCAGATGAATCCATTCAAGAATCCAGAATTATACCACAGCTCCTTCTTGAACCTTCAAATTTAAATCCTACGATTCAAGCAGTTGGAATAGATTCATCAGTACGTCAAGTACTGGATGTTGTAAATCAAGAGCGTGTTTAAGTTCCAACACACCCTCAGCCCCAGCTCTTAGATCATCTGCATCCACCACCAAATCCTCTGGAGGAAAATATCCAAAATGCAGATCCACCACCAAATCCTCCAGAAGAAAATGTTCTTCAAATGCCACAGATTGTTCTGGAGCCGCCAGTATTAAATCCCATAAATCCACCCATCTCAGCACGTCAACACGTAATACCAGAGCCTGAAATTTTAAAGCCAGAATTTTTCCAACCAGTATTTTTTGAGCCTGAGATTTTGGAGGATTTGGATCCACCACTCATTCCAGTTAAATTTGGAGAAAATCACCAGGTGCCAAAAGCTCTGGAACCTATTGAGGCTCAAGTGCAGATGCATGTGGCGGAACATCCGCCTAGGGATCCACCCAATGACGTGGTTCGCCGACTCGTGGAAGAAGCACGTAGAAAGCGTGGTGAAGCAGAACGTCGACGACGCACTCCAATACAATTTCATGTCGGACTTCACCTGCAGAGCACAGAGATGAAAGTGTATCCAGGCCAATTGCCGGGCTCGGAGGTTACAGCTGTTGCTGATGATGCATTTTATCGCGACTTACGGCTCGAAGGGCACCTGAGATGCATAAAACAGAAGACCTTAAATTGTCCTGCAAGTATTTACTGCTTTCCTGATAATAGTGGTGAAGTTTTGGAAGTTCACAATGGGCATGGTTCAGAGCCATGGCACTGGGAAGTGGCAGATCTAAAGAAATTAATTAACTCAATGATAGAGTTTACAGACTTGAGCCCTCAGAGGATATTGGCTTGAGTAAACAATGAATATCCAGATCTTTTTCGACAGGGACACTTCTCCAAGCAAAGAGTAAACACTGCTGTTGACCGGGCGATTGTTGAGTATCGTCCAGAGACCATTCCTGTATCAACTCCCGAGCTACACTTGTTTCTCACCAATTATAGATATTCCACCAGCATTTATAGAGGCCACATCGTGCAAGGAGATTCATGCTCATTCATTTTTGCATCAGCCCCCAGCTTAACATTACTGAATGAGACTAATCATTTGTATATCTCCAGTGCAGTTAAGATAACGATGGATCAGCCACGAATGAATTACCTACTGACTGTTGCAGCTCATGGAGATAATGCTTTTGTTCCAGTAGTATATGTGTTAATCAATCATCACAGGGAACTGGTTTATCCACAGCTTGTGGACGGATCAGAGCTTTAGCCTCTGGTCTCACTAATCGACGTCTGAGGGTTACAATGCCCTATGAGCAGTCACTGGTAGATGCTGTCAACTAAAATTTCCCTGATGTGGAAATTTTTGGAAATTTATATTATTTTCACGAAATGATAATCAAACAGTGGATTGGATATGATCTCCCAGAGGCTTCTCGACATGTGCTTTGGAACTGCTGTTCGTTACCCTATTTGGACGTCGATCACTGGCAAGCATCGTTTGACATATTGATGCGCACAATTGACCAAATCGAGGACAGACCAGTGGCAATGTAACAGTTTGGATTGAACATGAGAAATGGATGGAGAGATTCAGCAGGGAATGTCTGTGGAGAGGGAGAGTTTGTACGCAAGGATCTACTGGCACAAAAACTACACAAAGGACTGAAGCGTAATTACCGCAATTTCCAAGGAAATATTTGTCTTTTCGTTGAACAGCTCATGTTCAAGATCACGCTCATGGATCAGAACAGGGCACAGAAGATAATCGAAAGATTGAATGGATTAAATGAAGCCACAAGAGAGAGAAATCGGATTCAAACCCTGAAGGACAGATTCCAGCCAATCAACAGAGACAATTTGCAGGAGTTGATGGATCGAATGGTAGATCTCTCAAAGCAACAAAGATTGAACGTTGACCATATGTCATCAGCTGAATTCATACAAATTGAACAGGACGATTTGAATGTTCAAGTCGCCAGAAATGGAAGTATCACAGTGGAGCATTCCGAAGTTATTGGTAATAATTTTCAGCATAGACGTCATTACAATGGGCCTATGCTACGTAGGAGAAATGGACAACAACAACGTCGTCCTGGGGATCAACACATTCGTTCCCATCATCGTCTTCCATATGATCATCCAATGAGCCAACACCAAGACCAAGATGGTGGCCAGGAGTATCCTCGAGGCTTGGAATGTGGTCGTGGACAACGTGGCCGTGGACAACGTGGCCGTAGACAACGTGGACGTGGAGGCTGAGGTGGCGGTGGCGGTGTAGCACGTGAAGGTAGAGATGAAGTTGAGGCTGGACAACGTGGACGTGAGGGTAGAGATGGTGGTGGAGCACGTGAACGTGTAGATGTAGTTGAGGGTGAAGCACGTGGACGTGCAGGCGAGTTTCGACAACGTGGGGGTGAAGATCCTATTGAGGGTGAACGACATGGAGGTAGGGGTGGACAACATGGAGGTGGGGATGAGCCTAGGTTGGCAAGGCTGGCCAGGAGACAGAACAGAGGACAGATTTTTAATCAGGATATAGGAGCATCACGAGCAGCTCCTGCCCAACCCCTTCAAGTACCACCAGAGAATATCGTAGTACGTGCTGAGCCACCAGCAGAGCTCGCTGGTCCTCAGGTTCCTGATGTGCTTCCAGCTCTTGCTCATGTTCCTCAAATGGGAGACAATGCACCAGCAGCACCAGTCAATCCTCCAGGAGACAGTGCTGCAGCTGGTGCAGCAATCGCTCTTAATCCCCCACTGAATGAGGCCGAAATTTTACCACCACCATCGATGGCCCTGCTGTTCAAAATCATCGCAGAGTGTCATCGTACATTTGCATAATTTGTACGGATGGGCCCTCGAATACAGCGCTTATACCATGTGGTCACATGGTCAGTTGTCCACAGTGTGCACTGCGATTCATCGGAGAGGATTGCCCAATTTGCCGTCGAGAAGTCGAACGGGCCTCCAGGATTTTTCCAGGAGGAATCGAAGTCATGGATACGGAGTAAACACGTCTAGTAGAATTATTCTATCACCAAAAATTATTATTTTTTCTGTGAGACTCTTATGAATTTTTCGGTTTCAATTTCAGTTTTGTTGGAATGGTTGAGTTATTATTTTTTCCAGGAGGAATTGAAGTCATGGAAACGGAGTAAACACGTCTAGTAGAATTATTTCATCACCAAAAATTATTATTTTTTCTGTGAGTCTCTTATGAATTTTTCGGTTTTAATTTTAGTTTTGTTGGAATTGCTTGAGTTATTATTAATATGTTGACTATTTTTCTACTCGAATTAGAGTTACGTGAAGTCACGTCGTTAGTTTTTTTTCGTTTCAGAATTTTAATTACGTTGTTCTTCGTTAGCTCGTTGTGGGAAAAAAACCATTAATGTTTGAACATTATGACGACAATTTTTCAGTTGAATTGATGCTATGTGAAAGTCGCTATTAGTATGAAATAATGATTGTGACTAAATCTGAGGTTTTTTTGAAAGGATAAAAAAATTAATATTAATATTAATTAATGTTTATTCAAAATAAAGTTGTTTAGTATTTTTCAATGAGTAGATTTCGATAATAATTTCTACATTAAGATTGTCTATTTTGTAAGTGTAATTATTTTGATATTACCATCTCTTTTTTGTGCACACAGGGAGGATAGTTAAATTTCGGTATGAATGACGTAATTCTTTAATAGTGTCTCTAAGTGCTGGGTTTGAAGTTCAATTAGATGATCTCTTGTTACATCTGCACGTCCATCCCTTCCATCTGACCGAGAAGTCTTAAGAATTTGACTGGCAGAAGGAAAATCTCCAATCACTTCAGGGTTTTCAAAAGGTTTTGGAGACTCTGCAGGTAATTGTGAAGGTTGAAGGATGTGCACCAGTTGTTGAGTCATGAAGGCACCTCCAAGATCCTTTTCCTCATCATCTTGACCCCCAAACACACTGCCCAAATTCTTGGAAATTGAATCGTCAAGACTTTCACAATTTTTTTGATTATTTTGAATCATTTTCAATAATTCTACCAAGAAATTGAATCACTCAAAATTTTATTCAAAAAAACAAATAATTTCCAAAATTAAGAACATTCATCATCCTCCTGACCATCTCGCCTCTTCAACCCATGCCTATACATCGTCTTGAACACTCTATCCACAAAAATACCTCTTCGAATAATAAAAAACTCATTAGGCACAGTGAGATCAACAACAGTGGATCCCACTCTATAAGACTCATCCATCTTATTCTTATCACCAATAGTATAAAAAACCCCCCCTAATTCTGCCCACAAGTGCTCAAACTCATTAGCAGTCAACGAACTAGGCTGATCACTGGAATTAGCACTGGTAAGAGTCAAAGGCTGATCTAAAATCCTGCACAAACTCCTCAAAAACTTGCTCTCATTGACTCTAATCCCAATAGTCTCATTCTCAGGATCCAACCCTTCATTCAACTCTGGTTTCCTCTTCAAAACAATCGTCACAGGCCCAGGAAGAATAGCCATGAGTAAATTATTCGGAAGATGATCGAGTTCAGCCCATCGTTTAATGTCCTTAATACTGCTCAATGCAATAGCCAGAGGTTTACTCTTATCCCTCCCCTTTAACTCATACAATTTATCAACACATTTGCTGTCTTGTGGCAGTGTGGCTAGCCCATGAATAGTGTCTGTTGGCACAGCAATGATTTTACCTTCTTGAAATAATTTAACACCGACAGCTAGACATCTTTCACCTCCAATGAACCAGTGTTTAGCGTTGGGAGGCATTCGACTCATGACACTAGTCACTTGATTGAGAGTGACCTTGAGAGGTGGCTGGTAATGAACTTCCATTATTGTTCTTATCCCAGGGTTATTCGAGAGGGTTTTTATTGGGTCTATTCTAGCCAATTGTGACCACATTGGGGACTGCAACATTTGTAAAAAATTGAAAATAATTTATAATAATTTATCCTTTGAATTGCTCCTGGACTCGTTGAATCCCTTGCTTTCTTCATCTTTTCTACCCCTCAGCGATAAATTAGACTTTTTTCAAGCAGGGGATGGGGTCAAAGAGGTCGACGTAGCGATAAATTATTGAAATTTTCTGGCAATTCGAATTTTTTACATGGAGTTTTGATTTTGATGGATCTAGATTTCTGGTGGCCCTAGATGACCTAGGGATTTTTCAATGTCTTCCGAGTCTGAGTTTTGTCGTCATTAATCACTTGCAACAGTACAACAGTACGAAGTGAATTAAGAATAGCACCCAATAATCCTAGGAGAGTAGAAAATGGACCTTCGATTTAATAGGGCTGGTGTCTGTTTGTAGTCCTCGCGCCGCGTCCTCGTCCACAACCCCTTGCTCTTCCATTGTGTCCACCTCCTCGGAGATTACCCCGTCCAGCTGCAGGACCATGCCTGGCATTATGAGGTGCGTTTCCTGCTTGTCGTGAAGTGGAAGGCTGATTAATGCCATTCTGCTGCTCGTTGACATTTTCGAGTTCATTGATTTCTTCTATATGTGCGATTCTGCGTGGGTCCATTATCGCATTCATATAAGCTTGTAGGTTGTGCCTACATAAAAAATTTGTATTCTTTAATTGCTAATTATGAAATGAATCATTACTGATATACTCGTGTAAATGATTGAACGTTCTTCGTATGTTTGCAATTCGTAGCTCATCAGTAATAAGATAATCAATACTTTGTGATATACTAACATGGGCACTATTCAACAAACTTTTCATTTTGATTTCCGTGATAGCCATCCAGTTTCGTAATAGATCTTAAAATTCTAAAATCATAGATTTCATTATTTATATTCTAGGTACGATACAAAATGTGATGTGTAATGTCCAACAATTTTATACTAGGAAGTTAAGACCAGAATAAATTTTATGTAAGATTATAATTGTAAGTTATATTATAATTTCAGGTAATTAAGAACCGAATCCACAATTGTAAATTAAACTGAGTGAATTTCATCACCTGGACTCAATTAAAAATTCCAAAGACACCAGAATCGAGTTCAAAAGTGATGAAATGGCACACTCAGCATGCCCCAATTACTCAATACTAAGATTCGCGCGCGAAAGAACGATTGAAAACCGATTAATTAAGACCCCAAAAAACCGAATGAACTACTTCCCCATGAAAATCAAAAGAGTGGGAAAAGTCATACGACATTTTCCACCAATTAAAAATGGACTCGTTGGAGCCCATGTGACAAGTGACCCCAAAATTCATATAAAAATGTCAGAAAAATCAATATTACACAGTCTTGAAGCAGCGACGGAGCAGTAACAATTCTGGTGGAAATAGTTCATTTAATCGGTCCGGTTTTTCAATCCTTCCTTCGACTACACGGGATAGTACTGAATTAATAGTAAGTTACGAACAATTGAAATTATCCGGGAATAAAATTTCTTTAACCGAGAGTGGTGACTTTTCTTGCAAATAAGGAATTCGTTTATTGTAACGCGTTGTGGACAGTCTCAACCAAACTCTTAAAATCTTCAACTTCAACTGCTAAAAATTCATTAAAATATCAACGAGTAGAAGAAAGTGTTTCCGTGAAAGTATCCATAATAGCCTTCAGCGCGACTAATTGCTGGTGAGAAAATTACGGATTTACCCAGGGATCTACAAACACATCGAATAATTTATAAATAACAGACCGAATTGTGAGTAANCCCATTACAACTCCAAATGTCTTGATTAGAAATTCGTCTCAACTCAAGCCCTATCCCTAAATCAAGCCCTTTTTCGCTTATATTTTAAAAAAAGGTAAGAGTATAAAACTTTGCGTCGTCCAATCATTATAAAATTCAATAATTTTAGCTTTGATTTTAATGTGACAATTAAAACATGTCCATTCGACGCTAAAATCCTTCTCTGGATATAACAGATGTTATGATACTTACGCAGAAACGTCCAAATATTAGGGTGGACACCCCCTAGACGTTTAACAATGTAACGGTTGAATGACTCAGCCACATTGTTTGTCCTCACCGGAGTATCCATCGTTGAGACAATGTTCTTTAATGGGAACCAACTTCTCCGTAAATATTTCGCAAAGTCCAGAGCTCTAGAGAAAACATTTAGGGGTAGGCTATTCAATTCTCTGTAAGTATAATGTCCAAGGCCTCATCCCACAGGCTTGGAGGCACTTTTGTCAAAGACCAAGCCATCCATAAAGCATCTCTCTTAGCCCCAGATAGATGTATTTTCCGCCAATGACGAAATGTTGCCTGTAATAATAATCAATTGTTCTATGATCCTTGATATTGTTATATTCATGACAAAATAACTAATTAGATACTATGATTTCAGCATTTGATAATTAATATAGAAGCAAAATTATGAAGTTACTCAATTGAACTCATCAGGATTACATTGATTTCTGTAGATGAAACCATTCCTTTGTAAATACTAGAAGATGCTTCGTATGTCTGCAACAACTGTTCCAACCCTTGTAATTCATCGGGTATTTTCGGTTGATCTTTCATACGTCTCTGATTGACAATTACTTGTACCTTTGATTCTGTCAGATGGTTTTTTGCAGCATTGGGGTACCTAAATGGAAATTAAAAAATTGACGAATAAGGATTTGAGAGTGCAAAATGCAATGTTGGAAGCTGGAGACTGCTAGAATGGCAAATAAATTACTGAACTGCCCATAGGGCTACAATGAAAATAACCATAAGAAATTCTGAGAATAAAAACATGCCACAGGAGAGAAATAGGTGTACTGAGAGATATTTTTTTACGTATTTTTTCAAATCCATTTTGTGAGAAAAAATTAATTATAATTTTTTAGATTTTTATGAAAAATTCTTCTTTCATCTTTCCTATAATTTGGATTTTTTTTTGAACTTAATTATCATAATTTTTCTCACCAAATGGAAAAACTGATGTAGATTTGACGAGTAGAATACAGTAAAAATCAATAAAAATAAATCAGTTAAATCAGTTAAACCGTTACTGAATAATCTCATAGAAAACAAATATGTAACTTGCCGCAATGCAGCTAAACCGTAAATTTCACTCGGTGACTTTGCCATATCTTCCGCTAAGATTTTCACGTATCTTCTCATATTAGCACACTCCAACAAATATCCTTCTGGATCGTGCCCCACATGCAACTCTTTTAAATAGAACGAGCTATCAGAATTGAAGCATAAAGCCCCTGGACAATCTCCTGAGCCACTTTGAGCACATAGCAAAGTTGTTGAACTGTTTGTTTTATGCCAGTATTTAAAGCCCCTGTGTAAGAATACTTGTGATCCTGATCGCTGTCCTTCGATTACCACTATTTCATCTGCTGCGAATCGGTGATATCGAACCTGAGCAGTCAAAGCCAGTGTGACTTGATCATTGAAGATAGGCCTTTTACCATGTTCTTGTCTTCTTCCTCTTCCTGCCTTCATCTAACGTAATGAAGAGATTTAAGTTACAAATCACATGAGGAAATGCCTCATGGATTGCATTGATCACTGTCCATAATATTCAGAACGAATGTAGTCTCCACTAAACACGATAATTATCATTAATAATTTTAGTAAAGTATTCTGCGAAATAACTACTGCATGATGAGAAATTGGGAGGTGCCCCACCTGTCAACGTATGTGATCGTCACTCGTACGAGAAGCCGTCAAACATAGATAGATATAGTTTTACAAATACAGCTGATCGTTTGCCGGCATTCAACTATCAATTCGTAACTTGCTGAATTTAGGAACTTTCATATGCCCACGGAAAAACGTTATCTAGCAACCTGGTTTATAATGAAAAATGATAAAAACCAATGAATAATACTTTATTCACAGCAAATTCAATGACTTGTGGAAAAATATTTCATAAACTGGTTGAAGTATTCTCACAAATGAGAACCTGTAATTGAACGAAAATTGAAGTAATGCGGTTTTCGATAGTCTTTTTTTTCTTCCCATGTACATGCATGTATGAGCCGTTTGAACTGTAACCTCAGAATGATTTCTACACTTGCAAATGTAGAACAATTCTAGCACATCAACTTCATTCGTTTGATGAAATAACATCCAAGTCACATATTACATGAGTTCCGGCAGAAGTAGAATAATTTGAAACGCTTGAAATTCGTATTAATGACACCCGTGAGGCCCTGTAGATTCCATAAATTGAAATAAACGCATGTGGTAAGACTTTCTCCATAATTAACTGTCATCAATTGATCATGGTAATAATTCTAAAGGTTTACCAATTATTATCATTAGTCTAAAGAGGATTTTTTTTTCTATTTTTGACAAAATTTCCTACAATATAGTGAAACTATAATTTACATCCACAATTAATATTATTTGAGATCATGTTCCAATAAATTTGGCGTACCAAATTCTTCACCAAGACGTCTCAATAAATTAGCATCGAGTGATGAATCATGGGTATAAAATGTCACCAGTGTAGAGATAACGCAGTAAAGCTGAGAACATATGAACCTTGGGATTTGGTGCTCTTAGGTCTAGGCATATTCTAGCACCATAACAGCCAGTAATTAACGGAAGTAGGGACATTGGGCTTATGAGAAACCTCTGTGCACGGGAAAACATGCACCACAGTACACGAGATCGAGGTCTGTACAATGTTTATAGTCGTAGAGGGTTGATAGATCTTGTTTGAACGTTGTGGCTGAGGGTTGAGTTAATTCTGCCTGCACATGGAGATCTTTCAGCGCCGCCAGGGCCTCATATTCCTCTAGGAGGGTACTTGCTTCGAGTGGACGCCATGTGGATACTAATTCTCTTATCAGTGATAAGTTATCACGCTCTACGATGACGAAATAATTTTTTATAGTGCTGCAAAACCTGTTACCTTCTTTTTCTATCTTTGTAATTTTAATTGGAATTTTCGGTGAATAATCTTGAATTAAGGAGGTTTCTTTGTGGTAGAGGGCTGAAGAATAATAGGGGGAAATCGATATGAAGTACAAAGAAGGGAGGAGAGAGAAATGCAATTCTATTCGGGTTTTGAAGTTTCGGGATGTGTGAAAACGTGAGGGTTTGCGAAAGTAATTGTGAAGGTTTTCAATTCGCAGGTGGTGATGCTTTTTTTTAGTTGTTAAGGGGTTTTGTTGTATTTTTAGACTCCCACTTCGGAGATCTGTTTTTTGGATTTTTCAAATTAGGAACGTGGGGAATTCTGTGTTGAGTTTCCGGTGAATAGCTTGGAATCTGATGAGGACAGATGGATTATTACGGAAATCACAATCTCATTGATGAATATACTTTATTCAAATCATCTAACAGTATATATATGGGGCCGATTCTACTGAACCCATTTGTCGTTGTTGACACAGAGTAATGTCTTCCTAGGATGATATGTACATCTCGTAGAGCCAGCGCTCATCCCTTCAACGATAATCATCGGAGTAGTCACCAACGGTTGGCCATACTGATCGGTAGAATTTTACCCATTATTGCAATTTTGTATTTTGCAATTTGTTATTTTGTATTCCCGCATGAGTTCATAGCGTCCAAGAGTAATAACTTTAGGTACCAAAGAGGTCTCCTCAATATGCTTAATATGTCTTCATAGGCACCAAATTCTTGATGTCATTTATCAATCTAATTGAGCCTACTAGAAACTATCTGAGTATTGTAATCCACAATCCGTTCATGTATAGATGGGGACCAACATCCCTACAAACGCAATCAGCCATGAAGAAATTTTTAATGAAGAAATCTTTCTCGGCGATGAAGTTAATTTATTAGCTGGCTCAGAAAACTATGCATACAATTTGGATTTTGCTGAACATAGAGATGCCTATCGTTTATTTCCGAATGAAGAAGTTTTACATCCAATACCTGATCATCATGTGATTGATGATCACGTACCTGATAATGTCGATAACGATTTGTACGAACGGCCTAGACATATTGAGCTAGACGTGCAAAATGGGAATGAAGAAGTTGGGAGAAAGAGAGCTGATAATATAATACTACATGCGAACGAAGTTATACCCAGAAATCTGATTGAATTGATACCTGGCCAGCGAGATAATTCTGAAATATTTTTTGTGAATAAAACCAGCGTCTTCCATCGAGATTGGAGTACTTTTGGGATGTTGAAGTGTTCTCAGAGAATCCTTCAAGATTGTCCAGCATGTATACGTATTACACCAGAAGGCGACTTTGTACTCGAACGTGACCACAATGGCCATCATGAGAAAACTGAGCTGCTTGAATTGATGGAAATCAAAGAGTTTGTCAAACGTCAAGAACTTAACACAGACCATGAGCCCAACCAAATCTATGCAGAAATTGTTGGAATGCGCGAATCAATTGGAGAGGAGTTTTCTCAATTAGCATGTTACTCTTTGGTGACACGAACACGCAAGAAGAATCGTCCTCTTATTACCAATGACTTACAGAACTTATCAGCATTATTAGAAGAATATCAATTTTCAATCGATATATATAAAGGAGAAGTAGAACAAGATGGAAAACGAGCTTTCTTATTTACTGATAACCAAATAATTGTTGAACTTGATCGTAGTCAACACATTGACGTATCAAGTACCATGAAAGTACGTTATTATTGGGTGTACAAATTAGGCTAATTAATTGAAGAGTCGTTCTCGTCCTCCCATTACTGATAAAAATGAGTGATAAGACGGATGCTAATTACTCCCATCGCTTTTATTTCAGGTGGGCATTAATTCTCCAATCATTAATCAAATGCAAATAATTGGGATCCACTCTGATCACGCTGTAAGCAGTTTATTTTGCATTTATTTACCATAAGTTTCTCAGAATTAACTTTGATAATTTTTCAGATTATCCCAGCTATTTATATTTTACTAGAAAATGAGACAGAATCGCTGTTTGATCGAATTTTCCGGAAAGTCAAGGAATTAGCTCCTAATTTGGTCCATTCGTTGAAGACTGTAATTACTACTTATGACAAACGACTGCTCACAGCTATACATCAACAATTTTCAGATGCTCAGAGATTGACGTGTCGCTTCTACTTCCACCAGGTAAATTCCTCTGTGTCTTGTGACCAATATATTATTAGTGTACCAGAACCATCTCACCAGAAATTCCACACTTGGGGATTGGACTGAGAGAAAAAATTAAGAATACAGTTACACCTCACAACATGATACATAGGAAAGTTCTTCCTCACAATCAATTCAAAAAATTATTACAACAATCAAGTGTCTAAGCCAATTGATACATCGAGAACGTGTGAAAAGCCTGTCAAACTTTAAGAGCAAGAAAAGATAATTCTCAACCAAAAATAATAGCTTTACCAATTGAAACTGCTGACGGTAGTCCAACGTATGTGCTCGAGAAAATTAAAAAAAGATAGA
The DNA here is from genome assembly GCF_001412515.2 of Diachasma alloeum. Lineage (NCBI taxonomy): Eukaryota > Metazoa > Arthropoda > Insecta > Hymenoptera > Braconidae > Diachasma > Diachasma alloeum. The sequence continues at coordinate 17,653 of NW_021680807.1, read as the reverse complement.
TTCCAAAGATAGATTCCAACGCTTGATTACAGCGCACTAATTTCTTTGGAGGGAGACGACAAGTTTGAGCACTGGGTAAGAGGAGTCTAGGCTTTCAGACAATCAAAAAAGTATCTCGCTCAGTACTCGAGACACCATTTACAGTACGTGAACCGATTATGAGATATTTCAAAGTCCTCAATAATGTTGGAATACAGCACGATGTGATGGACACTATCCCATCCCCAGCATGTCATCCCTGAGCATCACCATCTCAATCACAAGCTCAAATATATTGTATATACCTAATTCTAAAGGTTAAGATCTTCCGGGAAACTCCGAGCTTGATATTGAGGACTTGATGGGAAATTAAGAACCTGGCGATATCACACGAAATCAATCCAGTGGACAATAGTATGACTGAGACCCTACCTACTTCTTATGTTGTTATTGTGCAGATAATCTTATTGTCGATTCCCAACGCATATTCAGAGGATTCCAGCGATTTCAATTCTAATGATTCATTTATGGATGATGTGGAATTCTCGTAAGTTCTGAAAGCATTGAGACTGGAGGGTAATACTGCACTGATAATCACTACAGTTGTTGAAAAGGCAGCCTTGATGTTCAGTCTTGATCTGTATCTCCAGATTCAAAAATATCAAAGGCTGTTCAATCCTCAGTCATATTCACTCGAGAATCGTCTAGAGCAGAGAAAATAGCTAGAAGGTCCCAAAAATTGAAGCTGAACCTGTAATAATACCTCGAGTAATCAATTCACACTCGACTACACAATCCACATATACTCTTAAGGAGTTCGATCTTCACGTATCGAAAAATTTAATAGAAAATTATATGGGATTCCTACAGAAAATTCTCTAAGATTCTGCAGTTTGTCATCAAGTTCTTGTAAATATACATATATATATTAAATAGGCAATGTTGATATAGAAAGGGGTCAATAGATTTCAATTTTTCCAAGTTTTCTACATTATATTTTTTCTCGTCCTTCATTCCAACAACCAAGTAACAAAGAATACGCCGTGAATTTATGACGAATAATTTCGATGGAAAAATATCAACATAATAATTGTAGAAAAAAATCGAAATCTAGAGTTTTTTCTCTAAAAGTAATTCTCATAAAAAAATTCAATTAGAAAAAAAGTGCGGAAAAAACTACGGAAAGTCCAACAGAAATCTAATCGAATTTACCTATTACACATCGAATTTCTCCATACGCTTGTGCAATTTCGCCATGTATAATCTTATCATGTGCACTCGAGAAAAATGAAATTAGAAAGCTCATTAGTTATACTTTTCTCAGATCATGATTGATTTGTTCATTTTTTTTTTGCCTATCATTAGGCAATTACCAAATCATGGATCGGCTGCGGTCTTGCTCAATTCCCCCGAGAAGCATTATGGAAATGCTGGACTTTACCTGACCTTTTTGCCAATATATGGGACGCTACCTTCGAACTCATCATAACAGATTTACGTGGACTATCTGAGCAAACTGCCAGTGCACTACCATTCATTGATTATTTGACACAACAATGGCAAAGGAACGTTGACATTGTGCTCGTGGAAAACGAATACATGAGGATAAATTTATTGATACAGACATTCTACAAACTCATTACCAAAAAATTCACTCGTAAAAATTATGACATCTATCAATTCATTGGTGAGAATTGACAGTATATTCGAAATATTAGGAACTACATAATGAATTGCATTCCCTCGATATTTAAGATTCATTGCGAGGTATGATGAAAACGACTCGAGCAGAACTCAATGATGTCCTTCAGGAAATACACAAACCATTACCAGGGGCCTATTCTATGAGATCTGAAAAAACCAGGATTCGACGTACACGTAGCTTGTATGAAACTTTTCAAAGGTAAAGATGAAAGTTTTCCTTCAAGCATACATGAACAACATGCGTTGTTCATATTCACAAATGATTAACCACAAAAAAAAACGATTCTCACTGGTAGATTCAATGTGAAGGAGCTTCTATCGGTTATCATGGATAGTGAAGTACGAAAATGTATCACAAACACGCATTTTCGGAGTGTAGAGCCTTCCCATCCAGAAGAGTGGCAAATTCAAGTCGCCGATAGAGAGGACGTCAGACTTATGACAGGTAATTTTGTCGTGTATTCGCAGAAAGGAAGAAATCACCTGACTCTTCAAAGGATATGATTTCATTACAGTATCTAATGTCACCAAATTTGTTGTAACTAAGCGGTTTACGTTTTTGTACTACCTACCAAACAAGTTCACTTTTCTCTCCCAAATACTTTGCTTCCTCCCCCCCCCCCCACAATTCCCCCCACAAAGCGAACTTTGGCAGGTATCAGAAAAAATGGTATGAGTTACGCGGGCTTACGAAAAAATTTCACTGCATGCACTAGTAACATAATGTACTATTTCGTATTGCCAGGTGATCATGAGCTCGCTAACAGGATCCCCGATGATAACCCATTTCCCGGTCCTGTTCTTTTCTGGGATGCAGACGAAGTGGAACCTCCAGTTCCTGATCCTCGGCGTAAGCGTCGCCGTCACCATTGAATTTGGAAGTACCCATGCAATCGTTCTTCGACATGGCTCGTCATTGCACTTGGTTCATGTTTGATACTCTCATCATTGATACTCTCATCATTGTACATAGTGTACACACCATTCCAAAATTATAACGCCAGAAAAGTCGAGGTCCACTGAGTACCGTTTGAGATTCACCAGCAAAAGAAGCCACTGATTCGAATCTCCATTGATAATTTGAGAATTTTTGAGATATTTCATTAGTTCAAAATAGTTATTAAATCAAGTAATACATTCAGGAATTGATCAATTAATCATACGATGATATCTACCATCATACTTACCCATTTTGGTTTTCATAGAGTTACGACCTTGCTATGAGCCTTATGATTATTATTATTACAATTTTATCATTCCTTTCGTATTCCATTACTGATAGAAAATCCCTGTTAGAAAACCCTACTCCGAAGTAGAGTAGAATTACTCGAACACAACGTTTTTCATTAGAAGAAATTTCAATTATTCGTAGGAAGATCAATGCAAGTGTCAAAGAGAAAGATATTCGTCAGAGATTCACAGAATAGTTGATAGTATGAGATAGCTCGCGAATATCTGACATCTAAATGTGCACTTTAAAATTTTCTTGCGAAAATTACCTCCTCCAAACTTTAAGATTTTTAAATTTCATTGAAAGTTTGCAAACATTGGTGAAAGAAAAATATCATAAATCTAAGGAAATCGCTATGACACTAATATTATTTATTGATATTACATGATCTGTTTATGTCTACTTCATGTCTACGCATGGCTGGGAAAGTCTTTTCTTCGTTCCTCTGACGATTTCTCACCTTTGTTGATTATATGCTGTGTTTTTTCGTGATTGAGTCTTCGAGTTTGGGATGAAAGAGTATTTGATAATTCTAATAGCGCCCTTTATATTACGCCATATCAGCAGTGAGAAATAGTTCAGTGAGTTTGTCGAGTTATTCTTCAAACAATGCTAGAATACTAGCATCCTCATCCGAAGAATATACTCGACGGGGATGTAGTATAAGCATTGTGAAGAAGCATGAATGCTGGAGTGATCCAATCAAACTTATCAACCCTGTCTATATATTTCAATGGATATATAACAGTACAAAAATTTCGTTCATTAAGAATTCCAAAGGAAAATATTTTTGTTTTGTAATAATAATTATAAATAATATTAATAATATATTGTTTTGTAATAATAATTGGAAAGTTTACTTTTTGTTGAGCTTTTTTCATGTGTAAAGTTGCGAGGTCCTGCATTAAACTTAGCTCTACGCACTCGAAATTTACTTGAGTCACGACCTTGGACAATACACTATTCACTCCTTCGACATTACAAAAAAATGCAGTCAGCCCACAGGTGGTAAGACAAAGGACCTTCACCCACGTACTTACCACCCTCGCCTTCGATTCAGCGGGTAATTCTGCACATAGGAACGACTCCTTCATGTCACAGCACTGGGTACACGAAATATACCATTGATCCAAGGGTCAAAGGAAATGCACCCTCGAGACTTTGAGTGCTCGAAGTATTTCCAGAAAATCGCACAGGGTCGAGACATCAGGGCCGAAGTTCCCCTCGGCGAACATCTCCAAGCGACACTGGATGTGATAGGCTGACGTTTTAATTCTACGATGAAAATAAAATATATGGTTCTCTTCAGCGGTGTTTTCGTGAAGTACAATTCCACGTAGCAGAAGGATTTAAAAATTTTCCCCTATCAATGTTTTAATAAAGAAATAATCACTTGGGATAGTTGTTTCTAGAACAATTTTCATATGCGATAAATTTTGTTTTTTACCTTGTATTGGGCACACTTGATTAATATTTTTCCTACTTGGGATGTTACTCTTCAAATAATATCGTTGATGCATACGCATGCGTCTTACACAAATGTACCGGATTTAAAACGCGAATAATTATTGTGTAGGAAATTATTAATTTTGATTTTAACTTGAGGATAATATCATAGTATCGAAACCTAGCACTAGAGAATCGAATTCAATTGACGTCGTACCGTTTAATATGGACAGATATAAACATTCACGGCGAATGAGAATGAGAACGTGCCACAGTTCAATGTTTCAACAATTGTGCGCCTGATTGGTATGAAATGATGAACGTTGTGGAAATTTCGTTGTTCCCAACAGTGGTACATCTTTTGCGTTATTTGCCCGTTTTCATTCAAAAAATCCGCATTATATTCCTCCCAACCATTGTGAATGTATACATCTGAGCTGTGTATGATTTTTCTCCGTGAAGAGAGTAGTACATTTCATGTTGGTCAGTGCACAAGTTTACCCACAAACCGACTGTCTACTTGGCACTGTCGAATTGCGGTCTTTCTTGATGTAACCTTTCCTCTATGATGCTTTTGACATATGTACGATGTATAGAGAGTAGTTCTATATTGCGATTCATATATCAATGTGGATGACTTCCATGTGATAACATAGATGTTCAATAGTTTATTGTATCTAGAATACATTGTGGATAGTTCTTGCGTACCCGGGTGTCAAACATTGATTTAATTAGTATTCATTCTATTCTGTACCAATATATTCTAAGAGAATAAGCTTTTTATGACAATTCAGAGGAAACATCCGCTGGAACCGATTGCCTTGTGACAGATGCAACAATTATAAATGACTAAATTAATAATTGAATATGATATTCAAATGTGCCACGGAAGAATATGGCCAGTCGGTAGGATACCATCTGAGCTGTATTCATTTTTTTGTCCCCAACTCCAATGAGTCACATATCTTTGTACCAATTCACATCGGTGCATTCCCCATTTTAATTACACTCATCAAATGCATGTGTACAACTGAGTTGTGTACGTGTTCGCCTCTGTGACCTGACGGCCATGCACTTGAAAAACGTACAGTTCCAAACCTGCCTCAAGTTTTTCTCCAATTGTCTGAAGAATTCAACTAGAGTGGGCTAATGAATTGTTAGGTGAGAGTTCTCTTTACATAATGATGATGGACTCAATCAATTCTGAGTTTTTATCAATTTATTCACGTCACTCAAATAGTTGGTTTACAAATTTGTTTGTCAGAGAAAAGTAGGGTCCCCAGAGTTACTAAACCTGCATGCACAAATACAATATCATTCACATGTCTTGCAAGATTCCCGGATATTGCATTCCTTAATAAAGCCAAAACTTCAATTCTTTGATTCATACGTTCTACGTGGACGCATCCAGAAGAGAGTAGACGGTTCGATACAGCCTCTTCGGTTGGAAATGGTTTTTTTTCGAGGTATGTTGATATATACAGTTGAATGCCATATTTGTCACACAAACGTTCTATTCTGAATCCTTTATCTGCTATTACACCATCGCCCGGCCGTGAACGACTAATAATATTACTAGCCTTGTATGCTGTGCTATCAGTAGACCGGCCTCCTTACTCTTCACTCGAATATATTAAAAGTCTTCCTGGGGTGACTGCTGTCATGAATTCAGCAGCGAATTTCGTTTTATCTTTAAGACTATAAATCCTTAGTCTTATCTTTAAGACTATAAAATAAGACTATAAATAGACAACATGCAAGGCATTTTGGTGTTTGGTGGATTTTGAATTCAGTACAATCTACCACACATGTTTTCAAAACCCTTGAAAGAGTGGAGCCTATTCCTCTGACTTTCTTCTTTGGACACCCAACGAATTCTCTGTAGAACTCTACAGAGATGACCCGACAAGTTGGCTCGGCCACACTTTAAAATATTTTTGTCAGAAGCGAGAAAGTCAAATCTTCTAATTTCATTATTATTAGTATGACCCGTTCTCGCAAAGACAGTTTACGTGCTTTTTTCAGGGTAAATAATTGAAATTCGTTCTACCAATCTGTCTAGAATTCGATGATTTCTAATACCACAAAGAATTGACCACTCAGCATCCGTATTTATTGGACACAAGAGTCTCATATGGCCCCCATAAATCCCCGTAAGTCCCCCATAAAACACCCATAAGACTCCCATAAGGGCCTACCTTGCGCCAACCTTGCTCTAACTTTGCGCCAACCTTGTGCCAACCTTGTGCCAACCTTGTGCCAACCTTGGGCCAAATTTTTGAAAATAATTCAAAAACTAAAAGCGCAGTCGACACCATCTTCGAACTCGGTCTGTATAACATAAAAATGCATATTTATAGCGCAGATTCGATTGATTCAGATAATTATTTTTGAAGTTATCGTGAAAAAACTGAATCGGTCACATACACACATACATACGCACATACATATATACGGTCAGGGTCTAAAAACATCAAATTCAGACTCCTGACCCCCAAGTTAGTCATCTTCACGAAGAAAACTCGAAACTTAAATTCGGAGGAATACAATGCTTCCATTCGGAAGCAAAAAAGGTTTTCAAATCATTGAATGTTGGGTTCAAATGATTGTTTGGATATTCTTCCGACCGAGTTCGAAGATGGAGGCGATAGCACTCATCGTTGTTTTCATTTATATAAAAATTTGGCAACATTTTTCATTCATTGAAAATTGGAATTCCGGGCATATCTTTGCATCTCATGTTTCAAATTGATTCAATCATAGCTCAAAATTTCAATTTCAGCACCAATCTGTCAAAGTTGAAAGATTATTACGATAGTAGTGTAGTAATACGGGTTCTGGGGCAACGTTTTTGGCGTCGACCTGGTCGTTGGGGCCCAGTAGGGGGGTCAGATGAAAGTGGGTGGGTGGGTGGTTGATTAATTCGCGGGGTCGCGGTTCAATTCACGGGTTGATTCGCGGGGCCGCGGTTTAATTCGCGGTTTGATTCGCGGGGTCGCCGTTTAATTCGCGGTTTGATTAATTAATTCGCGATTTTTTCCCTCGAAGTGACGAAGGGGTTAATTAATTCGCGGTTTGATTCACGGTTTGATTAATGAATTCGCGGTTTTTCCCTTGAAGTGATGAAAGGGTTAATTAATTCACGGTTTAATTCGCGGTTTGATTAATTAATTCGCGATTTTTTCCCTCGAAGTGATGAAAGGGTTAATTAATTCACGGTTTAATTCGCGGTTTGATTAATTAATTCGCGATTTTTTCCCTCGAAGTGATGAAAGGGTTAATTAATTCACGGTTTAATTCGCGGTTTGATTAATTAATTCGCGATTTTTTCCCTCGAAGTGATGAAAGGGTTAATTAATTCACGGTTTAATTCGCGGTTTGATTAATTAATTCGCGATTTTTTCCCTCGAAGTGATGAAAGGGTTAATTAATTCACGGTTTAATTCGCGGTTTGATTAATTAATTCGCGATTTTTTCCCTCGAAGTGATGAAAGGGTTAATTAATTCACGGTTTAATTCGCGGTTTGATTAATTAATTCGCGATTTTTTCCCTCGAAGTGATGAAAGGGTTAATTAATTCGTGCGGTCGCGGTTTAATTCGCAGTTTAATTCGCGTGGTTGCAGTTTAATTCGCGGTTTAATTAATTAATTCGCGATTTTTTCCGTCAAAGTGATGAAAGGGTTATTTAATTCGCTGGTTAATCAATTTCATTCGCGGTTTTGCGTTACAAAGGACCTTCTCGGTGGAACTAGTCAATCCACCCCGCGAGGGGGTGAGTGAAGGGGTTAATTATTTCGCAACTGTAGAAATCATAGAAGGGCTCCTCTTCTTCTTCAAACATTGACACCTGGCTCCACTTGACAGGTCTGAACTTGAGTTTTCCGGTACTTCTGTTTGCGCCCCATTCGTGAGAAATCGTTGTTGATAACGATATCACTATATAAATCATTTATTTTTAAAAAACATTTTCCTGACACGTCTGAACTTGAGTTTTCCGGTACTTTCTCGTTTGCCGCCCCCCCCTTCCTATGAAATTGTTGTTGATAACGATATGAATATGTAAATATTTATTTTGAAAAACATTTTCCTGTCACATGTCTGAACTTGAGATTTCCCGTACTTTCTCATCTGCCGCTCCCCCTTCTTGTGAAATTGTTGTTGATAACGATATCAATATGTAAATATTTATTTTAAAAAGAAGAGTTCAGAAGGGGAGGGAGTATGTATATCTGCAAAGGCAGAGGATCAGTCATTCAAAAACTTAGGTACCCCCACCAATTTGGCATAGTCCTCGACAAATTTTACACGTTGTAGTAGGAGGAGTTTCCGAAAAATCTCCATCTGCTGCAAACTGATAAGAATGGAAATGCATTGGAAGATGTCCGAACGCAATCTTTTGTTTACATAGACTTTTTCGGTTTACCTGGGAACGCATGTTGTACTCACAACCCTAAGAACATGATGTTTGACAAACTGGAGCAGAGTTTTCGGACCCTTTGATATCCTATCGCGCCGCAAAGATTAAATGTTATCCTGGACATTTTTCAGCTATTTTTTTTCCCACGAACAAAAAATGTTGCTATTTTGTTAATAATTTTCCATGAGTCACATGATTCTTTTTCAACCAATCACGTAAGATTTTACAGAGTGTACAAGCGTAGGCACACCCACATATGTATCTATATAAACAAATTTCACCTTGATTTTCCGCTAGTTCTTTAGTGTCTTTATCATGAACAACATGGATCCTAACGCGTGTAAAAGATTATTGAGGTCATTGGAGGATGCGTATGAAATAGTGAAAACGAATAGGAGACCCAGGGAAATTCAACAATGGCTTAATCACATCAGAGGACATTCGAAAGAAATTAATGCATTATTGAAGAGGAGTGCGAGTCATAGTGAGAAAAGACGTTTAACTCACATGTTAGGACGACTGAAAGCGTTCTACGCAAGATTCAGAAACTTGGAAGTGCTAGGAGGAGACTTAAGGGGTAATTTAACTGATAGAGTCCGATGGGAGGACTTACAAAGTGTTTTTGAGGGTCGTATGAGAACAGGAGTGATTATTAACGTGAAAAATCCAGACATACCCAAATTTTTAGATGATGCTAGACGAATGCTCTGTGTACGTTTGAAAAATGCATTGAAATAAGAAAGAAGTTTGAAAGTGAATGTAGTGTTAACGTGTAAATATGAAATTAATAGAGATGAACATCTCATTGAAGAAGAAAAATATTTCAGTACCAAGAATGAAATAATTCTTGATTCAACTGATATTAGACAGTGGTTTGATGAACACATAAAAGAAAAACTTCTTGTGAAAGCGGATGAGTTCCAGGAAAAAGACTCAGGCTGGAGATTAGTTGACGTCATTAATTTAGAAGTGAACATAAATAAATATAATCCATTGCGCGGAGGATCCAGCTTCGTTGAACTACCTGAATGGATTAAAAAGAAACATGCTGTCGTGAACGTTCAAAATAAAGACGATGCCTACTGCTTCTTATGGTCCATTATGGCCGCTCGCTGTAACGTTCAAGACAAGAAACGACCTAACTGATACCCAGCTTTCAGCACTGTCATGAAAAGCTTCGGTAACTTCAATTACCCCATGGCATTAAAAGATATTCCCAAGTTCGAGAAAATGAATGAATTGTCCATTAATGTATATGGAATCGACAGTAACGAAGAATCAGAGAAAAAATGGATTGTGCCCCTTTATTTGAGCAAAAATCTTCCAGCCACACTGCAAGAGGAAGAAAGAACAATTCACCTTCTCATGATTGAAAAAGAAGACATCCTCGATGGTGAACAGGAAAGAATTCATCACTATACATGGATCTCGAATTTGTCTCGTTTAGTTGGTACACAAATTTCAAAAGTTAAAAGTAAAACACTCATATGTGACAGGTGTTTGTGTCACTTTTTCAAAAAAGAGGCCTACACTAATCATAGGGTAGATTGTGTATCGATCAATAAGTGTCGAATGATTTTTCCGCATCGTGGTGAAAAATATTTAAAATTTCAAAATTTCAAGAATCAACTGACTGTTCAATTTGTTGTATACGCTGATACTGAGTGTTTATTGGAAAAAGTGTTCGATGACAATGATGTAAATACCAAAATATACCAAAATCATGTACCATTCAGTGTTGCATTTTATGTGAAATGTAGCTATGATAACTCAAAATCGAAACTCTCTATTTATCGTGGAAAAGACTGTGTAGAGTGGTTTATTGAGCAGCTACGTATTTTAGCTATAAAAGTTGATGCTGAATTACAGAGAAATGAGCCCATGAACTTGACTTTTGAGATGGAGCGAGCCTATAATGCAGCTAAAACATGTCATATTTGTGGCAGGGCATTCACCGAAAAAGCAGTGAAACATCGGGACCATTGCCACTTTACGGGAAAATATCGCGGAGCAGCTCATCCCGGTTGTAACCTGAATTACACAGAATCGTGTGTAATCCCTGTGGTTTTCCACAATTTGTCAGGTTATGACTCGCACTTTTTCATTAAGTCCCTTGCGAGACAATTCGGGGGCTCTGTGACATTACTCCCAATTACTAAAGAGAAATACATTTCTTTTACAAAATCAGTCGAATCAACAAGAGTCCACTTGAGATTCATTGACTCATTTCGTTTTATGGCAAGCAGTATCGATAAACTTTCTTCATATTTAGAAGATGAAAAAAAATAATCACAGCCAGTCATTACCCTCAAAAACGACAATTCGAACTGGTTGTACGTAAAGGAGTTTTCCCATACGAATACTTGGATACATGGGAGAAATTAAGTGTACAACAATTACCACGGAAAGAAGAGTTTTATTCTCGACTGAATGATGAGCACATATCCGATAAAGATTACAACCATGCATGTGATGTGTGGAGAAATTTCAGCATCAGAACACTCGGTGAATATGCGGATTTATATCTGAAAACCGACGTATTGTTGCTAGCAGATATTTTCGAAAATTTTCGAGAGAGTTGTTTCACCGCATACAACTTAGATCCTCTTCATTATTATACAGCACCAGGACTGGCTTTTGATGCAATGTTAAAAATCACTGGAGTTCAACTGGAATTATTTCAAGACCCTGAGATGTTCCTTTTCATTGAGAAAGGCATTAGAGGAGGACTGTCGCAGTGTTCTAACCGATATGGAAGGGCAAATAACCCCTACATGGGTGCTAATGAGTATAACCCAGAAGAAGAGAAATCATATTTGATGTATCTAGATGTGAATAACTTATATGGAGCAGCAATGAGTCATCATTTGCCGAGTGGGAATTTCTGTTGGATGGAAGATTGGTCATCCCTCAACATCCTGAACATTCCAGATGACTCAGAGACTGGATACATCCTGGAGGTTGATCTGGAATACCCGCAGGAATTGCATGAAGAGCATAAAGATTTACCATTGTGCCCGGAACACATAATCCCTCCAAACGGTCAGGCCAAGTTACCAAAATTATTAACCACGTTGAACTCCAAAAAAAATTATGTCATTCATTATAAAAATCTCAAACAATATTGTAGTTTGGGCTTAAAAATCACTAAAATTCATAGAATCTTGAAGTTTTCTCAAAACTCGTGGTTAAAAAAATATATTGATTTAAATACTAATTATCGAAAAAATTCTCAGAATGACTTTGAAAATTTTTTTTATAAATTGATGAATAACGCGGTTTTCGGAAAAACAATGGAAAATGTCAGGAAACATCGTGATGTGAAACTCGTATCAAGATGGGATGGACGATGGGGTGCTGAGAGTTGGATATCGAAACCCAACTTTCATAGTAGTATTATTTTCGATAAGGATTTGGTAATAATCCAAATGAGCCGAACGAAAATTAAATTTAATAAACCAATATACGCAGGCTTTAGTATTCTAGATATTTCTAAAACATATATTTATGATTTTCACTATAATTATGTGAAAAAAACGTTTAAGGATAGGGCAAAACTATTGTACACAGACACGGATAGTCTTATTTATCATTTCAGAGTAGAGGATATTTATGAAATTATGAAAAATGATATTGATAAATTCGACACTTCTGATTATCCAATAAATAATGTATATAATATACCTCTAAAGAATAAGAAGAAATTAGGTGTAATGAAAGACGAAAATCATGGCAAGATTATGACTGAGTTCGTGGGGCTCCGAGCAAAAATGTATAGTTTTAAAGTGTCTGGTGAAGATCGAGAAAAATCGCGGGCCAAAGGAGTGAAAAAATCAGCATTGAAACCTATTACATTTGAAGACTATAACGCCTGTTTGAACCAACATAAAAATGTGTGGATGTCACAGAATATGATTAGATCGATCAAACACGATGTGTTCACGATCAATCAAACTAAACTAGCTCTGAGTTGGCATGATGATAAGCGCATTCTCCTGCCAAATACGACAGATACTTTGCCTTATGGTTTTAAGAATAATAATATTGTAAATAATTTGTAAAAAATTATGGATGGGGGGAAAATAAAAACAGTTTGTTAGGAAAAAAAAAAAAGTTTTTTTATTCAGTAAAATGCCTCATACATGTGTCTCTTTAATCCACCCAACGACTATGCTACCAGTTTCATCTTCTTTTGTTACTCGGAACAACAACAACAATAATGCTATAAGCCAAAGAAAAAACATTCCCACTGCTGCTGCTGCAAAAAATAATATTGTGACGGATGATTGCTCATCTTTTTCACACTCATATAAAAACTCATCTAGTTGTACATAATATTGTGGGAGTAATTCAACGTATTTTTGCACCATCTGAGTAACGTTGAGATTTCTAGCAGTGATATATTCCGCTGATATTTCTACAAATTGTTGATAGCCAATCATCGTTGCATATGATGTATAAGCCTCACATCCTGTCTTAACTTGAAGAATTCCTGTGCCTGAGATATTCATTGCATCTCTCCACTCTCCTCCACATGAAAAATTCACCTCCTCTCTCTCGGGCACTGAGTATAGCCAGCCCTTTTCTGTTTGCTTCCAATATGACGCAAAGGTGGAACTCAGTTTGATACTACAATTAGCAAGTGGGGACAGTTTTCTTCCAGTCATAAACATTGCAGCCTCACAAATCGGTTCATAAGTGGCATCGTAGAATGGATACTTTAGTTTACAAATATACTGATGATTATCCACAGACAGGCATCTGGCAATGTCCTCGGAGCGTGCTAGGGTATAATGATATTGACTAAGCAGCAGGTAGTCACCCCTAGGTTGAATGTACGCTGACCCTTGGCGGTGGCCGAACACTTGAGCCGTAGGATATGGATACATTTTGTACAGGTAGTAAACCGCTGACTTTAAAAGAGGAATGTCCAATACCACTATTAATTTTCCCTCCTCAAAACCAACATTTGTCTTGGAAATTTTCATTAATTTCTCGGAGTGCAATTGTTCACTCGACAGAGGAAAAACCAATGATCGGTCCTGATTTGTTGTAATAAAATGATTGACAGCATTCTCAAGTATCTCGTATGTAAATAATTCTGGGTGAATCACACCCGCCTTCGCTAAATATACAGCGTCGATGATTGTCTGCAAAGTATATTGATAATTATCCAACTCCATTATCAAATGATCAGACCAATCCCTCATTCGATTCATCATAGTATGATACGGTTGTCCATAAAAAGTTCCGTTCTTGGCCAAGTCCTCAATTAACTTGATAGCATCATGAAGAGCTGTGAGACTTGCTGCTGTTCGATTTTTCATTTCATCGAGTTCATCATGCAGATGATGCAATCCTGTTTGAATTATATGTGGTCGAGAATTATCAACTGTTTTATTCATTATCCGACCATAATCGTGTTGAGTTTCATTCAAGGAATGGAAAAATGTCTCTGAAATTATCCCCAGAAATCCTGAGGGTACATATTTCTTATCACTCATTGATTCATTCATGAAAAAGAGGAATTGATTGATATATTTTTCCACATTCTCCTCTTTCATCAACAGATTTTCCGCTTGAAGAACGATCACACATTTTTACATGTTCGATTCATGTTTTCCAACATTTCTCGTGTCACAAATGGTCTTTGAGAAATGAATTTTCTCAAGTCAATATAAGCTGCAAGACGCCAATCTGCAGTGGTGAAACGCACTCTGCCTGCTACTTCATAATGCAACCCGCTTTGACTATGAATTCCCGTGTTCAGGAAATCCACAGCCTGACAGAGTGTCACCGCGAGGACTTGTAACACAATAACCTTCACGATCATGTTGTCTAGCTCAACAAACACACTGAACTGATGATTTTAAAGATGAGTGGAGGCAGATATAGTGCTCGCTACCCCCCACTGTTATGACTGCTATCGAATCCCAGCCATTTAACATAATGTCGGTTTCCATTTTTTTTCAAAACTTTTTCTACGAGATATACATCTGGATGTTTCGTCTTCAGTAATTCTTCCTCATAGAAACTGCCACTAATTAATTCATTTTTATAATCCTTTAGCTTATATGTGATCGGATTGGTGTTATTAATTTCTCGAATAGTGAATATTTCAGTAGTCCAATTGGGGGTATATCCTTTCTCAAAAACATGTTTTGCTTTGCTTATACGAACTTTATCACCCACGCGAAATTTCGGTCTTCTACTGTTCACACGAAAGTCGGCGTAAATAAGGCGTAATTTTTTTGCATTTTCTGTTGTTACATCAGCAGGCCTCATACCAATAGTTCGATGTTTTCTATGGTTATATTCACGTATGAGCTCCGGTAACGTATCAATCCACTTGTAATTTCCACGCAAACTGAACTGTAGCCACATTTTACTCTTCAATGTTCGATTGAATCGTTCACATATGGACGCCTTCAAATTACTGAATGTGGAATATAAATTGATATTATATTCTTTCATTAATCCGTGAAATTCAGAATTGTAGAATTCTTTCCCACCATCAACATGCAAATGTTTCGGCACACGCCCCCGTTGGAGAATGGAACTCATAGCTCTCGTCACATCCTGAGCATTTTTTCTTTTTATCGGCTCAGCCCACGCATACTTGGAAAAAATATCGATTACAGTCAGTAAAAATCTATTTCCATTATTGCTTTTCGCGTAAGCCGTCATATCCACCAAATCTGCCTGCCATGTTTCATCCAGATCACGAATGTTGACTCGTCGCCGAGGATAATTTCTTCGTGCTGGACGATGTAATTCTGTCACAACATCCAATTTATTCTCCGACA